>NC_134486.1:382370688-382670688 GCF_040206685.1 Ascaphus truei | reverse complement strand
CTAGGGCTGCTGGGACATGTAGTCCCTATGCGAAGCCTATATTACAGATGGGCACCGCTCGCGACTGTACTGCGCATGTGCTGGGTATCGTGCATTCGCAGCTATGTGCAAGATGGCGGTGCACTTACCGGCATCCCGAGGAGCTCCGGCGACCTGGTCGCCCCTCAGACTGCCCACAGCTCCCACCGGAGCGCTCCTTGCACCGGAGCGCCTGCGCAACCAGCCGCAGCCTCCCCCTTTTCCCGCAGCCGAAGCGAGGTAAGGGTAACCAAGGGGGACCTGGCTACACATATAGTAACACATAGTAACATTGGGTTCAGGGCCGCTTTATACATTAGGCTGACTAGGCACAGTGCCTAGGGCCTACAAACCTTTTAGGGCCTACAATATTTCACTTGAAAAAATACCTAAACAAAAAAATTCACAAAATAAGAGAAAACAGCAAATTTTAATTTAAAATGTCTTCGAAGTATCGATACCTTTAAATATCGAAACAAACGTATCGATGCCAAATATCGCTAGTATCGAAAGAAACAAGCAAACGATGAAATTAGCATAAAAAATTGTAAAAATATCGGACACACAGGCTTCTAGAAATAAAAGTGCCTGGGGCCTACGAAGGTCTTAAAACGGCCCTGATTGGGTTAACATTTCTGTTATTCTCTTTAGTGAATAGGCGTTCCGAATAATTCGACATTAATTGAGGTTAACTTAAAGTGAAATAGGCTAACAGAGTTTAGAGAATCCGGGCCTTAAGGTGCCGAGACAAAGATTTATTTAAAGTGTTACCTACTTGGCCAGTTATTTCGTATGGCCCTGTACCTGGGACACAGATTATTTTCATATATATGAATTTGCATTGGAGGTATTTTATCTGCAGATTATTGTCATTATTATAAGTGACTGTGGATGTAAATATTATTGAGGGTGATATACTTTATGACACAGTAAGATTTTGTTTTGGGTTTTTTATTCCATGACTAATACAAATCAGAGAAGACACTAAAATAATAATTCACCAGTGTAAACAGATTGCGAAGGCACTTTAATAGTTGCTTGAACATCTCACTAAATTATCCGCTCTGACAATTCTTTTTAAAAGGTGCTTTATATTTTTAAAAAAATCCCAAATGAGATATCTACCGAAGAATTTCACATTGAATATATCTGATCTGAGTAAAAAAAAAAAGAACTAGAAATATGTAAGAAAAACTAAAAAAAAAGTTTGGACTGACACGGAGCCATTGCGTTTTTATATGATTGATCCAGTCGTGCTGGTTTGGGATATCATGGGCTCTTTCATCCTGCAGGGTTCATTTATCAAAGTATTTGACTAAAAAGCTGCTGTTAAATGTAAGGAAAAAAACTGCACCAGATTTATCAAAAGAAAATGTCCTATTGCTTTCAGTGGAGTTATTACACTGTGATAAATCTAATTCTCTCCAACTGTGCCCCACACCACTGTAGTATTATTTTTTATACATTTTTTACAGAACATACACATGGGGGGAAAAATTAGATCTGGGAAATAGTCCTAGTCTGCTTGGCAAATGTAATAAGAAGTTCAAATATGGCAAGTTCTTTCACTTATGTAACCTCCTCAATGCAATGCCTGTCATTGATGGGGTTAAATTAAGGAATTCTGCTTGGTTATATAAACTGCTGATATAAATGAACTTAATTTAAACAAAATAATAACTTTATTTCCTATAGTGCTTTTTCTCCCAATGTGACTCAAAGCGCTTCACAATTACAGTATAGTGCACGTTACACAGCACTAACCCCCTGATTGGGTCTTTCCTCTCTTTGAACACATTATAACACAACATAATGTGTTGCTTTTGTCACGGGAGACCAGGAACCTTTAACACCATTTATATATTACCAGGATCATACTGTACATTAGGCAAAACAAGGTAGTAAAAACAAATTGCAGTTTATTTTGGTAAACCCACGCACAACAAGAAGAATTACACAAGAAACAGTTAAAAATACACTTACTGGGGGCCTGGGGGAATAATCTAGGCTTTTCTAGGTGCAAAGCGCCTGGTTGGAAGAGCTTACCCTGACCGGGTTACCACCCGTTTCTCCTGGTCCTCTTTTCGGCTTCAATTACTAGCCGCGACCGCTACGTTCGATTCTCAGAACTTGGACGCAAAAGACGGGACTTAGTCTCTGCGAGGCAGACTTTCCTAGTTTCAAAACTAAGCCAGTTGCTCTGCTATTTGTAACAGAGCAACTTTGAAAAGCCTGCCTTAGCTTCACATAGAGAATTGGCAAAAGCGCCCAAATGCCAGGCCAATGATGATATAATGCCAGGCCAATGATGATATAATGCCAGGCCAATGATGATATAATGCCAGAACCACCATCCAAAGGAAATCCGTAATCTCAAATATAGAGTAGTGATAATGCAACAACAATAATGGGTACAGTCCTCCTGAAGACAGGTAGTGGGTAGTACAAGCCCTCCCACGATCAATCTCATTGGTAGGTTCCCCTAAGTTAGCAAAAGTACTCACGTTCCTTGCTGTGGCTGGCTGGCTGTGCAGCTACCAATGCTGGTATGCAGGAGTAAAAATTTGGGAGGAGCGCACGAACCGTATGGAGCAGGAAAGGACCCAGAATCAAAATAAGTAAAAAGGGTACTTTATTGTGTCATGAGACCCATCCAACGCGTATCGAACGTCACAGCGTTCTTTATCAAGGATAAAATACAATGTGATACCTCCTAATAAATACCCTCTTACCTGCCTCCAATTTGCGCCAAAACTGCAACGTGATGACGTCATGACGCAATGCGCAAAGACTTGAGCATGCGCAGAACGCCACCGCGCGATCGAAGGGCGGAAGTGTCTATGCAGGATAAGAAGAGAGGCTACAACAAGTGAGGGCAAGATAAATACAGTAGCCTCAATGGGACAAAAAGGGGTCCGAAGACCAGCTCAAGTAGAAATGATAACTAATAATACTCTACACACCATAAGGATAAATAAAGGACAAGAAAGAAAAGGAGAAAAAGAAAACACTATAAGGCATATAAGAATCCTAAGAAATATACAATACAAACAATATTAAAAGTAGTTTCAATTTAAAAACAAGAAAACATTGATGTAACTAGTAAATGGAGATGACCAATATGACACAATATATAATAATATTAAATCATCAAAAATATAACTAATTAAGATGTCAGATAGTAATATGTGGACTTAAAACATAACATATAAAAGAAACACAGAAAAAAGGTAGAAGAAAACCAGGAAAAATAATATAAATTGAAAAATATATATATTGAAATTCCAGAAACATATTTTATGAATAAGAATTCCTTGGTTCAACAATGATCTAAACCTACAAGAAATGGACTAATTGCCATTCAATATTGCCTATGGGTTTAAATATTGGATAGGTCCCCTGTGGAAAATACTCACTCTCTCCCCAAAGAAACTGCAGCCTCAGGCAGGAGTATAAACAGTAACGTCTTTATTCTTCATAGTACACAGCAGTATATGAACACGTACACTCGCTTGTCCCAGGAATCAACCCCCAGAGCTTGAGGCCCAAAGGTCTATCCTTAGCTCCCATGCTCCCTGGTGGAGTAAGGGGTAGTTGTCCCACTCCCCTGAGGGAGGGGCAGGAAGGTGGCCAGAGCCCTGGCTCCACACTTCCAACACCTACTGTAGTAAATGTATCTCTGCAGCCCATTTTGTACCCAGGTGGAGGGTGCAAGGTCTGAGCCCCTGATAGGGCAGTACACAGGCCTTAGGCCCACCCCCCTGTCACTCAAGGGAGTTGTTTACTGCTGTGGAACCCATATTAACCCTAACACTGCCTGCACTGGTACCAGGGCTTATATGTTAGGCAGGGCAGATTAGTAGCCAAGGGGATACATGGCTACAACTGCTAACTTCACCAGAAAGTATCTCCAGAAGCCCAGAGCTGAAAATAATGCGGTTTCATTTCAAAGCTCCCCCAGCCCCTGGTTCCAATTCAGTTAAAAAAAATAAAGGGAGTGCGGTTAGTTGGGGTGGATTGCTGCTTTGACATTACCGGCATCATTAGGGTCTACTCACTCATATCTCTAATTATTCTTTAGGTGATATTCATACTAATTTATACTACAGTACTTTATCATTCTTACTATTGATTTGCAGTTTATCCAAGATAGACCACGAACCCGCTGTACATATATACTGTATTCCAGAGGCATACATGCAGCCACCTCTGGCGTGGGACATTGTCAGTACATTCCTTACACTTTCCCTGCATACCAGCCAAGGGCTCCGATTCTTATTCTGTAGCATTGAGCCAGCGCCATTGGACGGAAAACCTTATTGACGTAAATGGGGCTTTCGCAGTTTACAGGATAAGGGCCTTGGAGAGGCGATAGAGAAAAATCACACTATCTCAGACCTTACCGAGTGTGATCTCAGGTCTTCTTTGTTGTGTTTCTAATTGCACGGGTTTATTACCCTCTTTATTTAGCACATTTCCATAATGGAACGCGGCAGCACAGGGAAATCATCAGTCAGTTCTATGTAAGAACAAGAACTTAAATGTAATCACTGACCCATTCTTGTATTCTTGGCACAAGCAATAGTTTAGTTAGAACTGGTAGGTTTTCTAACAGTAACAGGGGCTAGATAAAAGCTCATCATTTTATACAGTACAACAAAAAAAAACTAGAATTCCCACTGCTGGCAGGTTATATGTATGGAAATAGCTGAGAATCGATACTTTCTTATCCAGTTTTGAGTCTCAAGACGTCCTGATTTCTTGATACAGTACTAATATATTTTGCATTAGCAATGTAGCAGACATGCCAGATTCCAGTCCGAGGTTGCACTGATGTCTTTCATTGTATCAGATTACAATGAAGAAGGAGGATCTCGATTTGCATCATCTCTAAGGCATATCATTGCTAATTATAGAAAGTCTGTAATTACATCTCTCAGGTTTCATCGCCTGATTTTTCAATTGAAACAGCCCCCAAGCCCATTATCCAAACAAATCAAGAAAAATTTGAAGTGTTAAAATATTCAATGGGAACTAATTAAATTATACACCTTTGCTATTAAAATATTTTGAGAGAACCGTTTTTATGACTAGGTGGCTTTTTTAAAAAATATTCATATGTCATGATTCATCTATACAAGAGAAAATCTACTGCTCACAGCTATGACAAAAAAATAGGCACAATAGAGGAATTTAACAATTAAAACGTTCTGCTTTGCTATTTCACTAGAGCACTAGTAATCGTGAATCTGTTGTTGGGTATGGGATGCATGTGAGACCCAAACATTTAGTGCTTATTGGGCTCACCCTGCCTTGTATTTCATCCTCTTGCAATCCATACTATTGTTCTTTTATTATAATATGGGTCATCAATCATTAGTGTTTGGTCCAAACTGAGCGGGAACATTGACATTATTTGGCAGGCACGGACACTAAAAGTACTGTTCCTCCAGGCTTGTGAATGTGACTATCGAATTTCTGGAAGAAGCCACCTAACCAATCAGTACTTCTGGCCGAAAATGTCACAGATATTTAAAGACTTGCCAACAAATGAAGGTGACTCTGCAAACTAGGGGCCAATGAGTCGCTTCTGCAGCAGCAACCTCAAGATAGGTGTAACACACACATTCCCGGCATGCTCAAACTCCTACACCCACCACATCATGAATATATATTTATGTCAAAAAGAGTGCTACTGGGCGTGGCAAATGTATGCAACAAAAGATAAGGGGTGCCCAATGCTACATCCAATTGACAAAACATATATGGCAATAAGTATAAAGTTTAAATACTTCAATAATAATTACTTGATTATTTAGTTAAACCCTTTTGCCAAAGCGTTATAAGCCTTCATACCAACGTCAAGGTAAAACCACAAATGCAGGTCCTATACTACACTGTGAACCCTTCCTGTTACCTCTGTATGAGGGGAAAGAACCATAGTAGATCCTGTTCTTGCAGCAAAGTGAAAAGACCTCCCGAGTTAAAAAGGTGAGGAGTGAGCTCTGGGGGGAGGTGCCACCTACCTCCATACAACTGTTGCCAGACAGAAATTGATAGGTGTAGACTTTATAGTAAGAAATATTACTATAACAGAGAACAAGTAATTATATAATGCACTGCTAATTGAACAACACATTACTTTATACAACATTCACTAAAATCACACAATCAACCAATACAAGCCCACTAAACATTGTAGAAATAGCACTTAATTAACTTTTTACATTTGAACACGAACAAATCAGCAAACAGTCAGCCCTTGGGAAAGCCCTACAGTACAGGGTTTCAAAAAATGTCCTCTCTGTGCAGCTAGTATACTTCCATAAGCCTCATTATTATACAATTCAACCTGTAGAGCAGGTATTTGCAATGGCACATTTTTCCAATCGACAAGAGTGCAACATATTAAAAATGTAGTCCACATAATACCCTTTCGGGTGCTGCAGGTGTTTCTATTGAAGTTGTTGCCGCCAACAATATTCAAGCCACATCGTCTCCTTTTTTGGCAGATCCTATAGATTATAATACTATCCATGGCTTGACGATATTTTACCAAATACTACAGACATTTCAGTACAAATACCAGCTCTCTTACTCATAGTCCAAACCTTTAATTCGCTGTCACACTTACACAACTTATATATCATTACGTGTGTCACCCTCAACACTACTAGAACACTGATGGTGAACTTGCAACATTTGTGTTGATTCCGGCACACCAGCTGTCTGATTACCTTCTTCCATGTGGCCTCCCACATGGTCTCACCTTCCTTCCAGTGCTAAGTGAGGTGTGTGGAGTGAGTGTGGTGGGACAACATATGTAAATAAAGCTTAGCATCAGCTTGTGAAAAGGGTTCTGAAATAGAGGATGAATAAACATGGAAGGAGAGATACAGCCACCGCAATGAGAAAACCAGGTACCCAGAATCAAGCGCATAGCATAACATTGCTAATAAAGCTAACGAGACTTTCTGGCACAGCACCTTAGCCCTAGCTTAATTTTCAGCATATAACATTCCAAAGGTTCACCATCACTGTGCCAGAGCATCTAAGGAGGAGGATCGGGGCAGAGGGGTGCATGACATACTGTAGCTAGCTGTGAGGTGGAATGGCAAAAGCCAAGGGAGGCATCATTTGATTCCTGTGGGTAGGGGGGATTGGTGGAAAAGGAGGTGGCTAAGGAATGGTTAGACATGTTTGTACGAGGTTCCTGGCAGTTAGGCGGAAGCAATGTGAAGGGAAACAAAGTATGTGATTGTTGGTGATATTTCAATGTTAACAACATTTAATAATAAATGCTTCACCCAAGAAAGGTTTAAAAGTAGTGGAATTGGTATAACACAATCAATCCTGCACCAGTCACGCTGTTTCAAGATAAATGCTTGAGCAGTACAGAAACACTGGAAACCATGGCCAACACATCTAACTATAAAAAATATATATGCCGTCCTGAATTCTGCATGGTCTAAAAGTGTGATATAATATATTTTATTAATGCCTTTGTTTATTTTTTTTAAACAAGACTTACTGGGTAACTAGGCTCTCATCGCAGTGGTGTTTCATCTATCAACTTCAGTTGATGATAACTCTCTGCAAACTATCCAGGACCTGAGAAACCTCCCCAATATTAGCTCTAGCCTCCACAACTGCTGCCATATATACAGTATAGAGATTTAAAAGCCACAGCAGAAAGACAGACACAAAGGAATAATATGTTTTTCACATCAGGACTGCCTAACTGAGTATCCAAAGTCTGGTGTTTCTCCTTTTAGTTTCAGAAGAAGGCACCTCTCTGCAACCTTTCAGATCCCTTCCTATAACGTGACTCTTGTGCTATGCAGCACCAGTGTCACTTTTTGGCTCATACATACTATGTCAGGCTGCACGTAAGGGGTTAAAGCCACCGACCCCCCCCTAGAAAAAGAAAGAAATGTAAATAGTAGCTCAAATCATTATCATACAAATGAAAATCTAACCAACTACAGCTATTCAAAGTTGACCTATGGGCCACATTTCATCCAGGTACAACAGTATATCACAGCACATCACAGAGCTTTCACAAGATTTAGTGATAATGCTTGAACAATGTATTGTGTCAGCTTGGCAAATGACAGAGATAACCCCATATGTATACAAGTCTTATCTTTCAGAGACTATTTTATAACATTTCAGGTGATTTGCGATTTCAACCACCGTGTTTTAGAAGCTGTTGTGGTTACAAACACATTCTGATGATGTGGGCTATCCACAAACCACCCCCTTTGTAGCCAATCTCTGCAGTACACAAAGTTATTAAAACTAGGGAGTTAGATGTAATAAACAGCTTCGTTCTTATAAAGATAGATGCTGTATCTATGTGTCAAAACTGGGGAGGGAGGGAGGACAGTGATGGAAAATTTGCCAGACTCTGGGCGTTTATACCAGCAATACTGCCAGTGGAATAACTGTATCTAAAAAGAAGGCAGAAGACGGCTAACTCATCCATTTCAGCGGTGATGGGTCTATTCATGTGTTGCTGATTTCATTAAAGGTATTGACCTTGTTCTGTATGCACAATATTCTAAGTAAAACTCCTGTCTGAAGAGAGTTTATTGAAGGAACATATTCAAGCCTTTCAGTGCCAAGCATAGCCGTTTGTGTTTGTAATTATTTTACACATACCAGAGATAAAAGTTACTTTTTTAAATAATTCAGTTGTGTTTTTATATGCCAAGTTAAAATCCATCAAGACTCTCACATGAATGAGTCCGATTTAGAGTTAGCCAATGACAGTGGAACCTGCTCATGAAAATAAGACCCCAATTTAGAAATAGCCAAAAATAGGAGTAAGAGACAGTTTGTGTGGGTGACAATAACGTAACGACTTAACAGGCAGGGCGGAAACGAGCTCCAGTAGTAAATAGTCTTGCACTGGCGCCCAATTTAGAGTTGGATTAATGGCTATTTTCTATAACCTGTTTTTTAGAGCTGGCCAAAACCAGTAGTAATTAGGCGGCCATGTCATTTTATTTCAAAGAAACACTACATACTGCTCAACCTTCTTATAATGCTGTGCTTGGGGTTCAAAGAATCACAACGCGCTATAAGCGGATCACGTTACAAATAATGTACAATTGTATGCAATGTACAATAAAGTATTTAAGATACCAATAATCGTTTTATAAAGTATTCATAAATACAGAAATTGGGAGTCACACTTGCAACGCGTTATAAGCGGATTTGCGTTGTAACGGATCGCGTTATAATGGGGGTTGAGCTGTAGTTACTGTACATAATAGATGAAGTTCAAAAAAGACATGCATCCATCAAGTTCAACCTATACTAAATTTAGACGACAGATACTTTATCCTATATCTATACTTACAGTTTATTGATCCAGAGCAAGGCAAACAAAAAACCCCAGTGAAATATCATCTAATGATATCTCATAAGGGGAAAAAGAAATTCCTTCCTAACTCCAAATATTGGCAATCAGATTACTCCATGGATCAACATCCTTCCCAAATGTACTTATTTGGTATATCCCTGTATACCTTTCCTTTCTAAAAAGATGTCCAACCTTTTTTTTTGAAGATGTCTATTGTATCTGCCATCACAGTCTCAATGGGTAATTAATTCCACATTTTAACTGCCCTTACTGTAAAGAACTCTTTCCTTTGTTGCTGGTGAAGTCTTCTTTCTTCCAACCGTAAGGGATGACTCTGTGTCGTTTGTACTGCCCTTGGGATGAATATTTCTTTTGAAAGCTACCCAAATATATTTGTATATAGTTATCAAATCCCCTCGTAGACCCCTCTTTTCTAAAGTAAACAAATCTACTTTAGCTAGTCTCTCCTCATCAATTAGATTATACATCCCCTGTATTATTTTGATGGCTCCTCTGCACTTTCTCTTTTCCATATTGTCTTTTCTAAGGAGTGATACCCAAAATTGTACTCTATATTCAAAGGTGTGGTCTTGCCAATGCTTTATAAAAGGTGCATAATTATGTTTACTTCCCATCCACCCATTGCCCGTTTAATGCAAGATAAGATCTTTTTTGCCTTTGCAGCTACTGCATGACATTGGACACTATTGCTAAGCCTGATGTCCACAAGCACTCTTAAATCCTTCTCCATCAGGATTCCTCTAATTTATCCCTAATTAATTTGTAAGTTTCCTGTTTATTTTTGTTTCCCAAATACATAACCTTACATTTATCTGTATTAAACCCCATCTGCCATTTACCTGCCCACGTTTCCAGTCTGTCCAAGTCCGTCTGGAGAGAAATTACATCCTGCACTGATTCTACAACCTTACACAATTTAGTGTCATCAGCAAAGATAGAGACTTTGCTCTCGATCCCAACCTCAAGGTCATTAATAAACAAGTTAAAAAGTAGGGGTCCCAGTACTGATCCCTGAGGTACTCCACTCACAACTTTAGCACAACCTGAAAAAGTTCCATTTATTACAACTCTTTGTTGTCTGTCCTTTAACCAGTTTTCAATCCAGGTGCAAATATTTTTTACCATGTACAATTTGCTTTATTTTGTACACCAACCTCTTGTATGGGACAGTATCACAAGCCTTTGCAAAATCTAAGTAGACCACATCAACTGCATTACCCTGGTCTAAATTCCTACTGTATTTACATCCTCAAAGAAACGAGTAAGGTTAGTTTGGCACAACCTATTCGTCATCAATCCATGCTGATTATTACTCATTTTGTTTTCCATTAGGTATTCCTGAATATTATCCCATACTAAACCTTCAAGTAGCTTCCCCACTACTGATGTCAGGCTTACAGGAGAAAAACAGGGAGAGCAGCAAAGAACCCCTTAAAACTTTGTGGCTGATTAGCGAGAAGCCCCTGGCAATAGGGCAGTGATTGACTGAGCCACCTGTACCAAAAAAAGGCTATCCTGAAAACCTGACCTGTTGGTGGACCTTGAGGACTGGAGATGGCCACCCCTGCAATAGGGAATGTCATTAGGGGCCCCTATTCAATATGTCATGAAGCGGCTTTACAGAATAAGACTATACATTTCTCCATCACTGGAAGCGACTTCAAAACCACATTGATTAGGGGGTCTGTGTTAGACTTTTCCCATGCTACTAGTAGGCGGGAGACATTTGTCACAATACGTGTGTCTCGTCTGTCACTGCTCAGTGAAAACAGAACATAGAGACTTAAAGATAGGACACATTTCAAATCCTGAACAAGAGAGACGCCATAGTCTCATATTTGTTTAGTATACAATTAGTTCATGAAAATTAGCAGATGTACTGTAGAAAAACTATGCAGATGTATCATAGCCCAAGGCTAAATAACTAAGAACGGAGTCTAAATGTAGACTAGGAAGACATGCATCACAAGTTGGGAGACAGGCAGGAAAGTATAGAGGTGGTCATGCCCGGAAACATTCGTAACAAAGCTCTGTCCTGGATCTCCTCTTACCTCTCCCATCGTACTTTCAGTGTCTCTTCTGCTAACACCTCCTCCTCCTCTATCAATCTCTCTGTGGGGGTCCCCCCAGGCTCTGTCCTGGGACCTCTTCTCTTTTCTCCGTGCACAATTTCTCTAGGTGACCCAATCACATCTCTTGGGTTTAAATATCACCTCTATGATGACGACACACAAATTTACTTTTCAACCCCATACCTTACTCCTGCTGTACAGACCAACGTTACTGAATGTCTCTCTGCTGTATCATCCTGGATGTCCCTTTGCCGACTTAAGCTTAACATGGCAAAAACAGAGCTCCTCATACTTCCTCCCAAACCTGGCTTACTACGTCCTTCCACATTACTGTTGGAAGTACTATCATTCACCCAGTAGCCCAAGCACACTGCCTAGGTGTCACACTCGACTCCTCTCACATTCACAACGTCTCTAAAACCTGTCGTTTTCCCCACTACAGTATTACAAAGATACACCCTTTCCTCTGTTACTCGACTGCTAAAACTCTGACTCAGGCCCTCATTCTCTCTCGTCATGATTACTGTAACCTCCTGCTGTCCGGCCTTCCTGCCTCTCACCTGTCTCCCATACAATCTATCCTAAACGCTGCTGCCAGAATCCCTCTACTCTTTCCTAAATCTCAGTCTAGAGATGTGATGGGTGCTCCAACAGTCCTGGAATACTATATATGTTCATCAATCATATAAAAACAGTGAAGACTCAAACAATGGAGTGGGTAAACTACTGGGTGAGTGACTAAAGCCAAACAATGGAGTGGGTAAACTACTGGGTGAGTGACTAAAGCCACTGAAAGCATGAATCTCCTGAAGGTAACAGAAAAAATATGTATAACACACTTCGCTGTACCTCATTGGAAATAAATATGATAAAGTCCAGCACTCACCCCAGTTTGTAGTAATGAGGATCCATAACAGTACATCTTTGAAGATCTTACCCACTGCTAGAGCCCACTGAATTTCTGGGGCGTGACCAGCCGCTGATAAGTTCCAAACGATCCAAAATATGCAAAAGAAGGCACAAAGGAGTGCACTGCCCAGGGACACAGGTGTATCAAAAGTAAAAAATAGATTTATTGTCAGTCAGACATAGCAAACAAGGAGGTAAAGACCCTCCAATGCGTTTTGCTTTATCAACTCCTTGATAAAACACCTTGTTGTGTGAAACGCGTTGGAGGGTCTTTACCTCTTTGTTTGCTATGTCTGACTGACAATAAATCTATTTTTTTACTTTTGATACACCTGTGTCCCTGGGCAGTGTGCTGCTTTGTGCATTCTTTTGCATATTTTGGATCTTTCCTAAATCTCTCAGCTTCTCCCCTGCTTCCGATCAAATCCTGCCTCTTGCACTCAATTCTCCTCCTCACTTTTAAAGCTTTACACTCTTCTGCCCCTCCCTACATCTCAGCCCTAATTTCTCGCTATGCACCATACCAACTCTTGCGTTCTGCTCAAGGATGCCTTCTCTCTACCCCCTTTGTATCTAGAGCCCTTCCCCTCAATACCCGACTAGCACCCTCTCTATCCACCTTTAAGACCCACCTTAAGACCCACTTGCTTAAAAAAGCATATGAGTAGCACCGTGGCTAATACTATACTCATGATACATAAAGCTTGCCCCTCTGCAGACGCACTTACCAGAACACCCTCCTACTGTCTCTGTACGTTCTCCTACCTACCAATTAGATTGTAAGCTCTTCGGAGCAGCGACTCCTCTTCCGAAATGTTACTTTTATGTCTGAAGTACTTATTCTCATGATCTGTTCTTTGTATTATTTATTGGATTGTCACATGTATTACTGCTATGAAATGCTATGTACATTAATGACGCTATGTAAATAAAGACATACAAAGACAAGGTCAAGAGTAGGCTATGCACGTAAAAATATAATGAGGATACAGTAGATAACAGAATGAGAGAATAGGTTATCTGTGAAATAAAACATATTGAAATGGCAGTTGTAATTGAGAAAAACAAGTATTTACATGGACTTCACCGGATTTTCCGAAATCCGGTATAAGTGTGTGATTCTTTGTGTAATGCAGTGGTGCGCAAATTGGGCGGCGCGCCCGCCCCAGGAGGTGTGCAAGATGGCTTAGGGTAGGCGCAGGGGGCGTGCGGCGGAACCTGGTGTCTGCGGGCCGGCAGACGCCAAAACATGCTGTGTGCCGGCGGGTATGTTTTAGGATAAGATTAGGTTAGGGTTACTATTTTGGAAAAGAGTTAGGGTTAATGTTTTAGTGAAGGCTCATGGATTGTGTTTTGTGGTAGGGTTTTGTTTGTGTAATGGTGTAGCAAGAAAAGTTTTACGTTCACATTTTCTTTAGGGTTTTTAGTTCTGATTAGGGTCAAAGTCGAGAACTTTGGTTTGTTTTACAGATAAGATTAGGGTTCTTGGTAGCATTCCCGTTTTTAGATAAGAATCAAATGGGATGTTAGGGTTTGGCATAATAGTCCTTTTCTTTATCATTTTGTTTTTCTTCCATTTGCCAGATCAATATCCAGATATTATCTATCGCCTATAAAAGCTAGTACGTATAAATGTCTAGGTTTTAAAAAATGAAGAGCGTTGCTAGATAATGATCTCGATTTCACAATTATGTTCTGGATAAATGTTACCATGGCTTAATTAAATGTACAAACCAAATTTAGGAGTGATAATGAACGTGAGCTTTCCTGATGTCGTCAAACACTGGGGAGCCCATTTTCTACCATAAAGTGTCTACATTTAGCATATACTGTAGTACGTGTAATTGAGAGACCTAGGAAAGGAAAATCATGCCTTAGACTCTATATTTTATGTTATAGGGCAGTGTTCCAAAGGGATAAGGTTTCTTTTTTTTAATCCATGTTTTTCTTATCATTTCAATAATGAAATCATATTTTTAGATAGTAAAATGTTGTATTACAAAAACATAGCAGCCAAGCTTTGATTGCGCCATCAGTATATATTTTTTAAATATGCGCTTGTTTCTTGTATTTCTTTAAGCATTTATTATTATAAGATGTCGAATGCTGTGAAGCATTTTACCATTTTGATTTATATGCCGTTTTGTAATTGTTATGTACTGATAATAAAAATCAGTACATATGTTTACTTGACTTTCATTTTAAATACATTTGCATTATTTTGAACATTTGGAGAAAAATGTGACTGGAAAAAAATGAAATACAAGTAATAGTAATAAAACATGCAGAAGCTGCAAACAAAATAAATAATTTGTCTGCATTATTTGCAATAATATTATTATATTTACTGGGCTTTAAAATTGTTAATCGGCAAATACTCCAAACGTGTCTTCAGCACTGGAGGTTACAAATATTCAGCACAGAATGGGTTAAAGCAAAAATCCACCCGTGGGAGCCAGACTTAAATTGCAGCCATATTGATTGCCCGAAGGAAACCAGAAACACGGGCACAAAGAGGTAAATATTTCAGGAACCAGGGGTTTCCTGGGAGGAAAAAAGCTTAGCTCAACTCCCAGGGATCTCACGGTTTCCGATTCCATATTATCAGTTGCACATGCCACATTTGACCAGCAAATAATGTATATACCTGTATATTTATAAAATAACAACGGGCTGAGGAAAAGATAAAGTTTCACTGCTACACTCGGATGAAAGCGACGAGAGTGAGAAGCCAACAGTTGTGGAAGACTGAACTTGTTACACTAGTGGCAAAGGTTGGAACTCCTTCTGTGGTGCGTGGGAAAAGCAGGTTGGCATTACACTGCATTGTTTTAAACTGCATCTTACCACACTAAGGCTTGGTCCCCACTGGCTATGGCGGGGGCTGCGGGGACAACAGCCGCCCCTCAATGGGGCCGGGCCCGCTGCGAGGGGCGTCCGCTGCACCGCACGTTTTTCCAGGAGACTGGAAAATTCAGATGAGACCTAACGATGGAGCGCTAGGCCATACCCCACGGCGGTTCAGCCAAGGAGGGCGAACCTGCCGGGTGACATCATGGTCGCGCCCACGTCACGCCCCCCGTCTTTCCCCCTGCAGCTCACTGCAACCAGGGAATTCGGCTGCATGCGCCCCCAGCCTCGCAGGTGCAAAATTCTGGCCTTTTTCCTGCCTGGGATTGATGCCGGGGGTCTCCGGAGCTGATACCATTAATACCAGCACCGGAGGCCCCGGCATGCATCCGAGGCAGGAAAAATGCATTTAAAGCCCACTTCATTACCTTAGCGGCTAACCGCAAAGGCAATGAAGGGGTTAACCAGCCGTGCCAGGTTTATTGTGGGTAGCGGGGGTGGATGAAGGGAGTATTTGGCCGTTGGTGGCTGTTAATTGTGCACATTACTATACTGTATGTGTTAAGGGTGGTGTATTTATGTGTTGTAATTTTTTTTGGGGTGCACTGAATTGGTACTGCAGGCCTGCAGGGAACACCCGAGGGCCAATGCTGGCCTATAGTACCATTGCTGTGCACCCCAAAAATGTGATATATGTAACGGGGGTATAGGGGTTGTTGGGGGCACAGGGGGTGTATGTTGTTTATTGCAATGTTTATTGGGGGCAATTGTCCCTAATAAACATGCTATTATGCCTTAACCCCTTCATTGCCTTAGCAGCTATCCGCTATTGTAATGAAGTAGCATTAATGTATTTTAATAATATTGTGCGGGAGCAGGGGGTCCCCTGAGCTGAACCGCATTGATTTGTGGTTAAGGGACCCCCTGCTTCCCGAATTACAGGCCCCGGTTTGGGGCATTGGTGCCAGTGTCGCCGCCATCTTTATAGCTGGCACGTCGCGTATGGGACGCTATAAAGATGGCGGCGACACTGCCACCCGATGACACATACCGGGGCCTGTAACTCGAGAAGCAGGGGGTCCCTGATCCAAAAATCAATGCAGTTCAGCTCAGGGGACCCCCTGCTCACAGTACACTATTATTAAAAATATATTCATTCTGATTCGTTACCATAGCACATAGCCGCAAAGGTAAGGAATGTTTATTGATATGGGTGTTTTATTCATAGTGTAGATGTGCAGAGGGTCTCCGGAGCTGAACCGCTTTGGTTTTAGGTCCGGGGACCCCTAGCTTCCCGAGATACAGGCCCCTTTATGGGGTGCCGGTATCCCTCTGCTTTGTTTACATTCCGCGGTCACGTGATCGGGACATTTAAATGCAGAGGGATACCGGCACCTCATAACGGGGCCTGTATTTCAGGAAACAGGGGGTCCCCGGACCTGAAACCAATGCGGTTCAGCTCCGGAGACCCCCTGCACATGTACACTATGAATAAAATTGTATTAAAAAGATTTTTTTAATGTTGCCGATGTTTGCGTATAGAGAGCGGCGGATCTCTCTCTGCTGCAGACACATCTCGGCAGGGGACAGCTTCTCGGCAGCTCTCGCCAGGCAGACTGTCTCGCCACAGGTTACTCGCCATGTTTGGAAATGCTGCTCTCGCTGTGATTCGCCAGGGATTCGGCCCTTCCTGCATACAGCGAGGGCAACACGCCAAAAACATGGCGAATTCAAACCCCTGGCGAATTATAGAAGGCACAGGAAACCTCATCGCAGAATGCAGAAGAAGTGCTTACAGAGAATCACTGATTTCATACAGATGCCAAGCATCAACACGCGCTCCTGTCACGGCTCTTCTGAGAATAGCCGTTTGTTGCAGAGGTACTTGGAGCATTCCATAAAAATACCATAATAATTGGCATCAACAGTTTTACAATTTTATTTCTGCCCAATATAAGATCTTTACAGCCTAGTAAGAGCTGCAGCAGCATTCATTTATCTCAGCCATATTTTTGGTTGATGTCTCATTTTAAATATCTATTTATAATGTATATAGTTATTCTTTAATTTCTATGCTGTTTCTGACCCTTCTGCTAATTTACAGACCACATTTAACATCGCTGCTCACTGATATAACAGAAGTAGTAAGGATGGAATAATTGTCATTAAATATTTATCATATAGAGGACTAAAAAATGATTATTTTTGCACTTCATGGGTTTTCCCCCCATACAACCCTTCCTGTCACATCATGGCAAAGCTTTTCCTCGATCCTGCAGCTGTGATCTTGTGCCTTACTCTGGGGGTTATTTGGATCTTCTATATACTACACTAACCTCCTCTTAGGAACATTATTCCCAGCAGGACCGGTGCAAGGATATTTGGCACGCTAGGCGAACCTTCGTCTGTGCGCCCAGCCAAACAGTAGTTTGAAACTTTTATATGTTGGTTGGACTTGCCCCAGCTCGACACAATCTCTCTAGCCTCTCCCTCACATGCTCCCCTCCTCACCAGCTCTCTCACTCCTCCCACCCCTCTCTCTCTCTCCCTCTCCCTCACCCCTTCTCTCTACTGTACATCTCTACCTCCCCTGTCTACCTCTCTCTCCCTCCCCCCCTCTCTCTCAACCGCCTAGGTCGCCTAGTGGTTGCACCGGCCCTGTCAGCAGGACATAGAACAGACCGGCATTAGTGGGCATCAAATAAGAGCAATGCAATAGGACAGGGGTGGCAAACACCAGTCCTCAAGGCCCCCCCAACAGGTCAGGTTTTCAGAATATCCCTGCTGCAGCACAGGTGGATCAATCAGAGGATCAGTCTTGGACTGAGCCACCTGTGCTGAAGCTGGAATATCTTGAAACCCTGACCTGTTGCCACTCCTTTAAAACTGGAGTTGGCCACCCCTGCCATAGTATATGATCTAAATCAGTTTTGCTGGTAATCAATATGGAGTAGGAGGAGTAGGAGGAACTTCTATGCCATTCTTGACATACTTTTAAAGGAGAGAACAGGGATGAACACAGAAAAATACACAGTTGCCGCGGGGGGGGGGGGGAAGACTGACGACCTCCATTCTGCCAAAGACAGAGGTCGTTACACTCTGCTCATATTACTCGACCTCTCTGCAGCATTCGACACCGTGGACCACCCTCTTCTCCTTCACATTCTCCATACTCTTGGCATTCGGAACAAAGCTCTATCCTGGATCTCATCCTACCTCTCCCATCGTACTTTCAGTGTCTCTTCTGCTAACACCTCCTCCTCTATTGATCTCTCTTTGGGGGTACCCCAGGGCTCTGTCCTGGGACCTCTTCTCTTTTCTCTGTATACACTCTCTCTAGATGACCTAATAACATCTTTTGGGTTTAATTATCACCTCTATGCTGACGACACTCAAATATACCTTTCAACACCTGACCTGGCTTCCGATCAAATCCCGCATCTCACACTCCATTCTTCTCCTCACTTTTAAAGCTTTACACTCTTCTGCCCCTCCTTACATCTCAGCCCTAATTTCTCGTTATGCACCATACCGACTCTTGCGTTCTGCTCAAGGATGCCTTCTCTCTACCCCCTTTGTATCTAAAGCCTTTTTCACTGACTGCCCCTCACCTCTGGAATGCCCTTCCCCTCAGTACCCGACTAGCACCCTCTCTATCCACCTTTAAGACCCACCTTAAGAAACACTTGCTTAAAGAAGCATATGGATAGCACTGTGGATAGTCTGAACACATGATACATAAAGCTTGCCCCCCTGCAGATGCACTTACCAGAACTCCCTCCTACTGTCTCTGTACGTTCTCCCTACCTACCAATTAGACTGTAAGCTCCTCGGAGCAGGGACTCCTCTTCCTTAATGTCTAAAGCACTTATTCCCATGATCTGTTATTTATATTATCTGTTATTTATTTGATTACCACATGTATTACTGCTGTGAAGCGCTATGTACATTAATGACGCTATATAAATAAAGACATACAATACAATAGAAGAGAGAAGAGAGAAGAGAGAAGAGAGAAGAGAGAAGAGAGAAGAGAGAAGAGAGAAGAGAGAAGAGAGAAGAGAGAGAGAGAGAGAGAGAGAGAGGGAGAGGGAGAGGGAGAGAGAGAGAGAGAGAGAGAGGGAGAGGGAGAGGGAGAGGGAGAGGGAGAGGGAGAGGGAGAGAGAGAGAGAGAGAGAGACAGCCGCATTGGCAGGTACAGTTGTAACAGTAAATTAGTTTATTTTTGTATGTTGTATCCAGGAGCGAACAGATGCACCAACCTTTTCTTGTTGTTGTTGTATTGCTGCATCCCCTGAACAATTCACATAGTCTTGCAAAGCAAGTTCCTCTAATTAAAGCATCTCTGCATGTTTATCACCTTCTATTTTGCAATGTATTTTTGGATAGACAAAGTATCCCTCAATTTCTTTTCACTTCGCATACGTTCCTAACAAAAGTGTGACCAGGACACGGTCCACATACTGTACTGTACATCATCAAGAAATATATATATAACAACTGAATGGTTTTGATTTTAATATTTGAGGTACTTGATTTTCTCGCTCTATTGGGAATAGAGATTCCTCTTGGGTGTATTGCGGTCTACCACTTGTAGATGCAATATCTTACATCTTTGCTTTTTAAACGAACCAGTTCTGTAGTATTAGATGATACTTATTAAAAAACGTTTTTATTATTATTCAACTTTTAAAAGAAAAATCTTTTTATTAGAAAACGTACACTCTTGTACATGTTACACATCTCTGTTCTTACATGGCAAAACACTTGTTTTCAGTACATTCTATTTTGCATCAGTGGTTACACATTTTGTACGTTTCACTTTTTTTTTATTTAATTGACATAACAACAAGTTTATTGTAAAACACTCTTACTGTATACTGTCAACCAGTTTGGAACTCAACCTTAATTATTTGACTCCTGGTACTGTAAGTCCCCTGGTTTTGCATGTCGTTTGTTTTCAAACACCGTCAGCTTGCTCCAGTTGTCATAAAAGACTTTTCTTTATTTATAGAGTAAGCACCCTATTCCTCAGACTCTTAATATTTGTATTGTCACAGTACCCCATTCTATTAACAGCGTGTTGTGGTGGCTGTCAACTGTCCTGTCTGGCTTCTCCCCGTCCTACAGATCCCTGTTTCGGACTGTGTAATGTTCAAATTCTTATTGGGGGTTTCTGGCTAGCGTGCGCGTCGCTAACCACGCTGTGTATTGAACATTTTCTTGTATTTTGGACTTTGTCTCATCTGATTGTGGGGCAATAAAGCTCTCCCGAGTTTGGAAAAATGTCCCCACTTTTCTTACTTATCTGTCGTTGCTTCTACCCAATTATTTAACTCTTAATGTCATTTTTAATGAGTTTTAATATACAGGACATCCTTTGATTTTTATCGTAGGTTTTAGCACATTTCCCCAGCAGGGCAAGATATTGGCAACACTTTCCTATTTGTGTTGCCAATATTTCCAGCAGTTTGAGCGGCAAAGTGTAACAATAGATGATGTTACCTTCGTAATATAAGAATACATTGTAGCTGCTGAGTTACACTGACTGAAGGATTGATGGAAACTGAAAGGCAGCCATTTAGTGAACCCTGGGAAGCAGAATTGTTGCTGATGGCTCACGAGAGAACTAATCGATTGGTAGTTTAATTAATTCATTTTCAATAAAGGTAATAAAAGGCTGCATATATTAAAAAAAAACAAAAAATATATGTTTTAAAGTGCCGTGTGGACTGCCTCTTTAACTCAGCCTTTCCTTATGCAATGTTGCTTGCGGTCATTAACACTTTTTTCTGTTAGTCTAAGTCCTTAATTGCATTTTCCTAGACACTCTACAATATATTTCCTTCTCAGCAGGCGAGTGACTCATTAATCACAGCACACTGCATTTCAATGCACCCATCATCAGAGACATATACAGTTCACATCATAACACTACTGTACCACTGACATACCTAAACCTGGAACAGCTCTTTTACGTGGAACACTTCTTTATTTCTGACCCCTCCTCATTTCCGTCATGCAATTACTATCTGCAATGAGGGTACTCTGACCTTTTAATAATTTGTTTCCCACGCTGCCACGTAGGGAAAGGCAGAAAAGAACATGCAGAAGTATTATTCTTTTAATTTATGACCAGAGTAAGGGTAACCTGTGACTGAACATCTGTCTACTGAGCTTTCCAACATCTCACATGTTGTAACTCTTCCCACAGGACTGATTCTTTCACGTATGAACAATACTAAAAAATGACTTTTTAGGAAGTGAATTCCACAAAACGTACCCATATTATTTTTCTGATTTCTATTTGTCACACAATAAAATTGGCCTTGCACAGGATGGTAAGTGATCTCTTTGATAGCATCTTACAGGAGCAGTCCTACCTTAACGAGTGCTCCGTACGCTGAACCGCACCCCCGCACCGTTTGGGTCAATGGGACATTGCGGCAGGTTACTTCGTGGCTTCCTATTGGCCCACCCAATGAGAATTCTAAATAGAGATGGGTGACTTTTGGGGGGCAGATTTGGATCCGCCTTGGATCGGGTGGTTCCTTTGGTTCGCGGATTTTCGCGAATTGGTCTCAAAAAGGCAGATTAGTCTTTTTTTTTTTTTTAAATCACCGAGAATCCAAATCGGTGGATTCCACAATCCGTTGGCGGATTTCTACAAATTCACGGATTCGATTCTTAAAATTGTGTCACGATTGTATCCAATGGCGGCTTTGGGTTAATCCGCACGGATAGAAACTGGAACAGTCAAGCCACGGATTTTACACCACGGAACGGATTTTGAATGGAAAGCTCGGGAAATTCTGCAAAATTAATTTTGACAGTTCCGCCCATCTCTAGTTTTAAAGCAGCAGTGCGAGCTGCGTTTCCCCCCCCCCCCTTTAATATATGCATCAATAGAATCTAGACAATGATGAATTAGCTAACTTACCGATCGATCCGTTCTCCTGTGATCGATCGGCGAAGATTTGGCTCTGTGGTTCACTAAATGGCTGTATTGACTCAGTATTTGTGACTTTGTAAATAGTTGCAATAGAAACAAAAAAGGCTAGTTACATTATAATATATTAAAAATGTCAGAGTTGTTTTTTTTTTAATAAAAAAATGCTACAATTAATTTCTTATAGTACAGAACTGATTTAATTAAAAAAAAAACACATGTAGGATATTGCTTGGTCTGCAGCTTTAAGAGTTAAAGAATAATAATAAAAAATGCTGAAAATATTATCTAATACTACAGAACTGATATATATATATATATAAATAAAAAAACATAAGATTTCACATGTATGTATGTATATATTTATATAGCGCCATTTATGTACATAGCGCCTCACAGCGGTAATACACGTGACATAATACAACACATATTGGAAATAAGAGCTTCAGACATGAAACTAACAATAGGAAATGAAGTCCCTGCCCCGAAGAGCTTACCATCTAAGTGGTAATTAGGGACAATTTACAGAGAAAGTAGGAATGCGCCTGCAAAAGGATCAAGGTCAGTGTATCTGAGATGTATAGCATCACCAACGGAGCTACCCATGTGCTTCGTTAAAGAGGTGTGTTTTTAGATAGATCTTAAAAGTGGAGAGAGAGGGTGCTAGTTGGATATTGAAGAGAATGGCATTCCAGAGGTGTGGGGCAGTCAATGAGAGAGGTTTTAGGTGGGAGAGGGCATTAGATACAAAAGGGGTAGACAGGAGACATTCTTGCACAGAACGCAGAATCGGGCAGGAGTATAGCGAGAAACTAGGACTGAGATGTAAGGAGGAGCAGAAGAGTGTAAAGCTTTAAAAGAGAGGAGGATAATTTTGTAAGTAATACGGGATTTGATAGGAAGCCAGGAGAGAGATTGCAGCAGGAGAGCCGATGAGACAGATATAGGAGAGAGTAAACTGATTCTAATAGCAGCGTTTAGGAAAGATTGTAAGGGAGATAGGTGAGAGGCAGGAAGGCCGGAAAGTAGGAGGTTACAATAGTCAAAACGGAAGAGAATGGCAATGTTACAGAGGTAAAAACTGCAGGTTTTAACTACATTGTGAACGAACGTTATGAAGGCATCGAGTGTGACCCCTAGGCAATGTGCTTGTTCTATTGGGTGTATGATAGTACTGCCAACAGTAATGTTGAAGGGGGCAGTAGGGCTAGGCTTGGGAGAAAGTATTAGGAGTTCCGTCTTGGACTTGTTAAATTTGAGTTGGCGAAGGGCCATCTACGTTAATATAGCAGAAAGCATTCAGAGACTTTGGTCTGTACAGCAGGTGTAAGGTCAGGGGTTGAAAGGTAAATTTGTGTGTCATCAGCATAGAGGTGATATTTGAACCCTAGAGATGTAATAAGATCACCTGAAGAGTGTATAAAGAGAAAAGAGAAGAGGTCCCAGGACACCCACAGAGAGATCGAGAGAGGAAGAGGAGTTCGCAAATGAGACACACAAAGTACGATGGGAGAGGTGCTGTAAGGGGAAATCCAGGATAGAGCTCTGTTACGGATGCCAAGAGTACGGAAAATGTGAAGTAGAAGAAGGTGGTCCACAGTATCAAAGGCTTCAGAGAGGTTGAGTAATATGAGCAAAGTGTAATGACCTTTGTCTTTTGCACCATTGAGGTCATTAGTTATTTTGGTGAGGGCTATTTCAATGGAGTGAGCAGTGCAGAAGACAGATTGTAGATGGTCTAAGAGAGAATAGGCGGTGAGAAAATGGAGCGAGAGAGAGAATACAAGGCGTTCATGGAGTTTAGAGGCAAGAGTCAGGAGGGAGACAGGGTGATAATTAGAGACCGGTAGTCAAGCTCACAGTTTTTGAGTAAGGGTATAACTGTTGTGGGCTTAAAGGAGGCGGGAAAGGTACAGAGTAGATAAAGGAGTTGAAAATGTGTATAAGTGTTAGAGTAGGAGCAAGAGGTTGGAGGAGATGGGAGGAAATGGGTTCAAGAGGGCCGGTGGTAGAGGGGTAAGAGGAGATCAGTACCAACACATCCTCTTCTATGACAGAGCAAAAGGAGTCGACGAAGGCAGGAGGAGAGTTAGGAAGAGGTGTAAAATGTGAGGATACAGAAGGTATGTCTTGAAGTATGGACTCCACCTTTGTCTTGAAATAGTCAGCAAAGTCCTAAGGTGAAATAGAGTAAGAAAGACCAGTTACAGAGCATGCGTGTGTCACACTTTAGTCAGGGTTTGGGGTTAGAAGGGTGAGAGCGGGAGAAAGAAAGAGGGGCATGTAGATCAAAAGAGGAAGATAGGGTAGAGTTGTAGTTTCTGACCAGGTTGTCAGACTCTGTGGTGGGGCTGATAAAGGAAAGGGAAGAGCGCAAAGTGGAGTCAAGAGCCGGAGGTTAATGGAAGCAGGTTTCTCCAGAAACGAGGGGTAGATGGAGGTGGAGAAGGGAAGAAGTGAGAATGAGAAAACAAGATAAGGTGTCAGAGAGAGGAAAGGGGAAAATGGAGAAGTCAGAGAGTAAAATGTTTTTAGTGAAAAAAGCTCTTGGTAGTGGCCGTCATTGTGGGTGCTGGCTGCAGTCCACTGTTAAAGGCCAAAAGAAGAGGTTAGAGGGAGAAATCGGGAAGCCCAAGGGAGAGAGGAGTCATCAATGTGGCAGTTGAAGTCCCCAAGGAGAATAACAGGGGAGTCTGAGGAGAGAAAGAAAGAGAGCCAGGATTCAAAGTGAGAGAGAAAGACAGAAGGGGAGTGAGTAGAGGTAGGTGGATGATTGATGACCGCCGCGTGAAAAGGGAGAGGAGAAGAAATGCTGGACAGTGTGAGCCTCAAATGAAGGAAAGGAAAGGGAGGCATATGATGGGTTGGAAAACACCAGATTGAGGAAAGGAGGAGCCCAATGCTTCCACCCCTACCATCATGGAGTGGAGTGTGGGAGAAAGAAATGCCACCATAATATAGGGCAACTTACAGAGCAGAGTCAGACTGAGTGAGCCAGGTCTCAGTTATAGCAAATAGGAGCAGGGAGTGAGAGAAAAAGAAGTCATGCACAGAGATGAATTTGTTAGAAAGGGAGGGTGCATTCCAAAGTGCACAGGAGAAATTGAGAGAAGACGGAGATTGACAGGGGATGTGTAACTGTGTTTCCCCCCAACCCGATCGCAGATCGCAGATAGGGGCCATTACAGGGTGTATGGTGCATATACCTGCTAGTAACAAGAGGGCTGAGTCGTCCGCCGATGGTAGTGGGGACACAGGATCAGGCTTCTGGGGTTCATACCGCACATATATCTTTAGCAGTGCAGCGCCTCCATCTGCCGTAGACTCCAGGAACTAAAGGTGATCTTCCACGGTAGAATTTATTTCCTCTCCCCTCAGTAAGGTCATGCACCAGGCAGGAGGTATATAACAACAGGAACTGTTTATTCACTCTGTACAGCCCAATTACACGACAGACTTCTGCCGCATACAATACTCTCAGCTCTCACTGAATGATGGTCCCTGGACCATCACTACAGGCCAAGGGCACCCGCAGCCGTCCTAGCTCTTCCCCACTTCCCTAACAGAGGCAGACGTATGGTCCACATTCACTTTCCCCCGGAGGGAAGAGTACATGCAAAGGCCCCAATCTCAGGCTCCCAGTTGTGTGACCTGCCTTCCTCAGAGGGGGAAGGACACCTACTAACTTTAGGGCGGTCTTGCCCTTAAATACAGCCAGGAGGTGGGCACCCCGTTGTCCCAGCTACAACAGGATGTACCACTCTCTGCTGTCACTCAAGTGCAGTACCAAAAGGGAGGGGGAACAACCCCATACCAACTACTGGCAACCTGATTGCAACAGGGTTTACTGCCAGCCCATTGGGCAGAATAGTAGCCATCAGGTCAAATGACGCTGCACAGCCATGTTCACTGCAGTTGGAGGGGGAATTGCAGAAGAATACCGGAGAATGCCCGAGATGCCGCCGCAGCACGCCGCACCCCGCCACCACCCGGAGATTGACGGGCTAAACCCGTAGCCCAGAGGTAAGTGCCCGAAACCCAGAGTCTCCGGGTCAAACCCAGAGAGGTGGCAACCTTGGGCACAGAAGACAAATGTTATTTGTAATCAGACATCTGAACCTATGCTAGCTGTTGGATTTACTGATCAGTTCAGCACAGCAGATGTTAATAACAGAGACAGCAACAAGTTACCCAGTGCATACCTATGCTAGCTGTTGGAGTATCTGGAAAACCTGAACTGTTCCGGGGTCTTGAGGGCTGGAGTTGAACCCCCCTGCAGTAGTGCACGTTTGGCACTATCGCACTTTAATGAATAACCCGTTGTCCGCTTTAAGCAAAACAGTCCCACTGTGATGCCTTTTTACAGCGCCCCCTTTACCTTTCAACAGCGACCCTGAAAAAGACAATCCTGTCAACTTGAGTATTTCTTACATTCTTACCCTGTCCCCAAACGAGGAGCGATCAGGCAACGAGGGAACAGTGGAGTGGGCACTGACAAAGCAAGTTCCCGCTCAACGCTGTCAACACACAAGAGACTAGCTAAAGCAAGTCAAACCCCTTGCAAGTTTAGCTCTCTGCGTTTACACACTAACCATAAAAATGATTTCTGACGCCTTTTCGATACCTGCATTTTTCAGTGCCACCGTCGTTAATTCATTTTTAACTGGGAGTGGGGGGCATATTTCAAAAAGCACATTAGCGCGCCCGGCTCAGCGAACAGAAGGTATCTGTTTATATAGCAACATTCTAATTTCATTACTTCATATATTTTACTGTTCCCTCCTTGCCCGTCACTTTTAATGCTCACGCCTGGTTGTTGTGCTGCTATGTATATGCTGGGAAGATCAGGAATAAGCAGCAGTTCTAAGAACTGGATTCAGCTTCCCAGAGGTGATCACTAATTTCTCTCTCATTGGGAACCGCAGAGTATATTGTAAATAACTCAACCACCTGACACTACCTACTAAAATATCTCAACGGCACAGTCATAATTTGGAGTAATTACCAGCACTCCTGGGAAGGGAAACAAACTTGATAGACCATATGTCCTATGTCGCTGTTTATATTTTGTTAGGTTTTTTTTTAGGATGTTTTTAATCATCTTCCTTCGCCCCTAAATGTCGCCATAGATTGCAAGCTGCATCTGACATTCAACGCGGGGGGTGGGGGGGGGAATCATTTTAATATCGTGGAACACATTAAATGTATGGTGCAGGTTTCCTTCTGCATTTTGCTTAGTGCTGCAATATTCAAATGCTATTTAGATGCATAATGAAGGCAGCAGGCGTGAATACTAAAGATGCAAGAGGCACCGCAATTTAATACCTGTCTGTTCACCTTAATCAATTCAAGGTTTGGGACTTTTTTTTTTAAAATGGGATCATTAATATGCATTTCATTTTTCAGCAAACCTGAATGAAAAAAAAAAAAACATTAAATATATTCATCTGGTCCTGATCTCTATTAAAATAGAAAGGAAAGGCTCTTATTTACTAATTCACCGAGCCAATCATTGCTGAAGACTGACAACATTAGCAAGGGGATTTTCTCATTATGTCGTATCCTCAAATTCCCTGTTGTCGTGAAAAAATTAATTGTTCGCTTTTTTGGGGGTTAAATTAAGGTTTTTGCCACCTAACCCTTCCGCTTCCAAAGAGCTCAACAATTCTTCTTATTATTATTGTTGTTTGTTTGTAAAGTGCCAACATATTCCGCAAGCAAAGGGCAAAGATTAGATGGTAACATAAACAGAGTTACATATGTAAACTAAAGGGCTGAGAACAGGGGTGGCCAACTCCAGTCTTCAAGAGATACCAACAGGTACAGGTGGCTTCAGTACAGGTGGCTCAATCAGTAACTCGTAAGACCGAGCCACCTGTGCTGAAGCAGGGATATCCTGAAAACCTAACCTGCTGGTCGCTCTTGAGGATTGGAGCTGCCCCCCCCCCCCCCCCTGGCTTAGAGTAAAGCTGATGCAAAAAGTTTCATGTTGTTCCTCTATATTTCAATGCATTAACCTCTTTGCCCCTAATGCATGTATTGAAATGGCATGCATCAATTTGTGCACCTGCCTGTCACTCTCTCAGGTGCATACACGTCTTCAGCAATCTATGGCAGGTGTAAGACAGGTGATCAACAAGCCTGTGCAGCACAAAACAGCGTCAGTGCGTCAGAGTTGGTGCAGGATCTGGTTACTGCTTGTCACTTAAACATATTTTAGACCTTACTTATGGTTCACTATCTATTATTAACGTTAGTACCTGCTTATCTCTTATTTTCACCTATACTTAAATAATATGATTAGTAACGTATATATTATATATACTGCTATGTTTATTGAGCTACTATTTTATGTTAGTCTACTGTCATGTGTATGTGTGTGTGTGTATATATATATGTATATATGTATGGTGTTGGAGTTAGAGAGTGCTGGGAATGTGTGTGTTAGTTTATATATACAGTTGTTTGAAAAAGAAAGTACACCCTCTTTGAATTCTATGGTTTTACATATCCGGACATAATAACAATCATCTGTTCCTTAGCAGGTCTAAAAATTAGGTAAATACAACCTCAGATAAACAACAACACATGACATATTACACCGTGTCATGATTTATTTAACAAAAATAAAGCCAAAAAGGAGAAGCCATGTGTGAAAAACTAAGTACACCCTTACTGCTTCCACAGGAATTAAGATGCTAAGTAGCAGACAGGGGCTGCTAATCAAATGCCCTTGATTAATTGATCATCAGCAAGTGTGACCACCTCTATAAAAGCCGAAGATTTAGCAGTTTGCTGATCTGCAGCATTCAGGGGTGTGTTAACACAATGCCAAGGAGGAAAGACATCAGCAATGATCTTAAAGAAGCAATTGTTGCTGCCCATCAATCTGGGAAGGGTTATAAGGCCATTTCACAATTTGAAGTCCATCATTCTACAGTGAGAAAGATTATTCAAAAGTGGAAAACATTCAAGACTGACAGACCTGGCATCAGATATCCACTCTTTGTGGGGAGGTCCAGAGTGCCAGAAACCTGTGTAGCAAGCCACAGTCCTGGTCGCTTCAATGTTCACACTAACGGCTACAATGCAGCGAGATGAAAGGCACGCCTGAGTGACGTCAGACTCTAACGGATGGATTAGCTTAAAATCAAGTGCTCACTGGCTAGGGAGCTGAGCGGTGACTGAGAATATACACTCAGCAAGCTCAATGTGTCACGGGAATAGCCAGACAAGGTGAACGATAGATATTATAATATCACAGATTTAAACAGTGAGGCAATATACAATCCCTATCAAACCTACTCCAACTGCGTTGCTTATTCTCAGTATAATCAGCCGTATTATGGATACATTTTCTGCGTGTAATTTTAATGGTGTCTTGTTCTGACTGTTCCACGTTTAGTTTAATATTATGTTCAGAAGCAGAACTATTTTGTTCCTTGACAAATGGTTCAAGGCGAAAGATTGAAGAGACAATCTGTTCCTCTATTTCTATCAAGTCTTCCTCTCTCTTGTATTATTAATTTCATTAGTTCCATTGAACACTCATCCAAAGCTATACTCCAATCTTTCAGAAATTCGATGTTATTCTTCCCAAAAGGGGGTGTTTTAATATTTCTTAGCCTCCTTAGGACTCGCTTACCTTTACTATATTTTTCTAATGTGGTTTTGTCCCACCAACATTTAGATTCATTCATCAACGACGTCTCCAAATTTGAAAACAGATGTTCTGTATTATCTACATTTTCATGCTCCATAAGTTAATCAGAGAATAAAGAATCTAACTTGATCTTGTCTTGACCTTGTTCCATGATTTACATTTATTACTGGACATTGTTATGTTAACTGTTTGGTACACAGTTACTTGTGTTCACTCACTCAAGTTTAATTTTACTTGTCTCTCACTCGGAATAGTTATTACTCACCAATACTGTTTTTCAAAGGTTTTTTTCATAGTAACCCATTGAGCGCCACATTTTCCTTATATATATATATATATATATATATATATATATACATATATATACACACACACACACACACACACACACACACACACACACACACACACACACACACACACACACACACACACACACACACACACACACACACACAGACACACACACACACACACACACACATATATAATTGATATTGCTCTGTAAAGCTTTTTAGTATGGTCGTTTTTTTCTCCAAATAGTTTGTTGAAGTTGTGTAAATGGTACAGAAAATCAAAATGACAACACAAATGAAAAATGTTTAGGGCTGGTAAAGTGAAAGGAGGGGAAAGGGAAAACGACCGACAATTTAACAATTACCTTAAAAACCACAACATTATGATCTCATTTATTTATACAGGTTCATCTCTCCATGTCATGCCCCTTTCCAGGCCATCCTATTCGCAGCTAGATCCCTCTCATGGGGGATATAGTTTTTAGGTGGATCCTCCCTCCGCTTTGGATTCTTTTGGGACCTCTATGCTTTAAAGATTGTCCATCCTTTTGAATTATCTATGGATCCACACATTGCATACTTTATAACATTTCTGCCCAGTATGCCTTAAGAATGATGTGAGTTTTTCCATCTGCGTCACCTCCTCGATTCTACGTTCCACTTTTTGACTTTAGGGAGTTTTGGCCTCTTTCCACGAGGCTGCTATAGAGCATCTTACTGCAGTTAAAATATGTGTAATTCGTTTACAGCTTGCTGAGTTTAAATCCTCTATGGGTTTCACCACAAACATAGCTCAACCCCCTTATAACGCTCTGCTTGGGGTCCAAATCATCACATCGCGTTATAAGCGGATCGCGTTAGAAATAATGTACAATTGTATGCATTGTACAATAAAATATTTAAGATACCAATAATCATGTTGGTCATAAATACAAAAATTGGGAGCCACGCTTACATCGTGTTATAAGCGGATTCGCGTTGTAACGGATCACGTAATAACGGGGTTGCGCTGTAATTGGCTCAATAACTACTATCATTTCCAGTACATCTTTTATTATTTTTGTAATTATGGTCCAGAATTTCTTTATCACAGGGCAGTTCTGCCATACATATCCCCCATTTGGCCACAACCTCTCCAGCATAAATCAGGTGTACCAGGATATATCAAACTTAGTCTCCTGGGAGTTAGGTGCCATCGAAACAGAATTGTATATATATTGTATTTGGTCGTAGTACACATGGAAGTCTTTGAGGCATTGTCCCAAACTTCCCCCCAGTTCTCTCTCATATTTCTAATTGGAGGTCAGCCTCCCATGTTTCTATATATGTGTGGTCAAGGAGGGGCCAACTTCCTTCTATAATACAGTAATCAGTCCTTTCTCATACTGTATGTATTGTCTTTAACTCCACATATACTATTGTAAATTGTTTTATATATGTTAATACTTGTTAGTTAGGGCATCATTTTCACTAGTGCAGTGGACACACTACTGACCATTAATCTCATAACTAATTAGCAGGCACTTTTTTGTTTTCCCACAAAGCACTGAGAATTATTACTGTATCATGCACCTTCAGACTCTCCCCCAGCTATCAGATTTTTAAAAACTCTCTGAAAACTCACCTTTCAAGAAAGCCTATCTGACAAACCTCTAACTCCCCCCCTCCCCCACCAAAATGGGACTAACTGTGTAGCTGGACCAATCTCCATTTTGTATAACATTCCCCCCTCCCCCCAACCTTAATGGAATCAGCTGTCGGTCTGGGCCAAATTCCAACCTGAGATATACTCCACCCCACCACGTGCAGCCACTTTACCTTCTTGTTCCAACAGTGTCCCTCATTCCCTCTAAAGTGTACTCTCTTATGAGCAGGGCCCTCATTAACTCTTTGTATCTGTTTGTGCAAGTTTGTAGTCTGTGGTTTTTGATGTCAACTGTAGTCAACTGGTTTTTGATGTGAAACTTCTTTGGGGGCGCCTACAGGGTTTTCATGGGAAAAAATGCATTTCCTTGTAACAAAAAACCGTAACAAAGGTGACGCTACTAATGGGCGCCCATCGCGCATGCGCATAACAACCCGCACGGAGGTTGTAGCCAGCGCATGCGCAGAAGAGGAGCTTGCAGGCCCCATCACGCATGCACAGTACCGCCCTTGTCCTCCTCCAAGTGCATTCGTGCACCCCACTCTTCCAGCACGCATGCGCACTAATGACCGCAGGCCTCTGCGCATGGCCATGTTCACACAAACAGACACAAAGTCAAACACAGACTCATATACACAGAGTCACACACACACACAGACACACACACCGTCACAAACATGCAGAGACACACACAGTCACGCAGAGTCACACACACACAAAGATTCACACACACAAGCGCAGTCACACACAGACAAGCGCAGTCACACACAGACAAGTGCAGTTACACACACACGCAGTCACACACACACACGCAGAGTCACACACACACACAGAGTCATACACACACACAGAGTCACACACACACGCAGAGTCATGCACACACACACACGCAGAGTCACGCAGGCTCACACTCAGACTCACACACATGAGGAATTCACAGTTAGTATAAATATATTAGTGCCGTGCACGTGCATTCTAAGTCACACTTATTTGTGTTTTGTCACTGAAATGTTATGTGTTTTGATTTTTAATTAAAAACCTAACCATCAGAGCACTAGATCAGTGTTAAAAACTCCCCAAAATAAATGAGGAAATCGAATAGCACTAAATCTTACTTCAAATGTAAGTAAAAGTGAAGCAAACTCTGGGGGGGGAAACAAACTAAAAGAGCTTAGACCAGGTAGAACACGCCTCAAGTGTTTTAAACTGTACTGCATGAATTTCACACATATTAGCTAGACTATGGAACTATGGAAAGAAGCAGAAATCCATGAGAGGGGATCTCATAAGAAGAATTCTCTAGAGCAGGGGTGGCCAACTCCAATCCTCAAGGGCCATCAACAGGTCAGGTTTTAAGGATATCAGTGCTTCAGCACAGGTCGCTCAGTCAATGACTGATTGAGACACCTGTGCTGAAGCAGGGATATCCTTAAAATCTGACCTGTTGGTGGCCCTTGAGGACTGTAGTTGGCCACCCCTGCTCTAGTTACCATTCAAGTTCAGGTATTGGTGAAATGCGCCCGTCTAGAGCCCCTCATACTATAATAACAGGAACAATGTTAATATTTAAAAACTAAAGTTGCACCGTTCTGTTTTGTATTGTAGCTGTAAAAAAAAAACCCAATGAAGGCTTAAGTTATGTAAGAACCTAAAACAAATTAACTTAATTCTACATGCTTCTGAATTATTGCCATCATTTAGAAAATCAAAATGAATTTGACCTTGAAGCCCACGTCTTTTTTGCAAATCCCCAACTGAAATACAGCGCAATGTTTTATATGAATAGATGAATACTTCAGTGTGGAAATAGCCCATTTAAATTAAAAGCTATTAAAATAGGCAATCATAATACAGAAGGTACTATCTTCACAAATGTATGCAGAAGACAAAGAAGGTTTGTACGATGAGACATCTAATGGCTGCACCATGAATTAGAAGACGAGCATAATGTAGTGGAAAATAAATTGCACTGCCATGTATCACGGGGCCTACGAAAGAAAAATATTAAAAAACAGGAAGTCATTAGAATGAATAGCAGAAGAAAGTTATTAAAATCCAATGTTTAAAAACGTATAAGAGTTCATTACCGTTTGAAGGAAAGCCATTCATCAAGTACACTGTTTAAAAAGTCATACTGTTGTAATAAGCTCATTAATTTAGCAGACGATTGCAGTTATGAAAACCATAAGTCAGATCAATGACGCACAGTCAGCTGCAGAAGTAATTGCTGGGCCCCGCAAAATGGACACTATAAAACTTCAAGAACCAGCTTATTCGTAAATTATTTATTGGACAATCCACTGTGAGGGGGCAATTGAATCTCATTTGCTAATGCCTTTTTAATGCGTTTAGAACACAACATTCTCGCCCACTTCTAATCTTGGAGAGCGACACATGGCTGTTATTGAATTCCCATTACTATGAATTATTGCTACAATATATTTCACCCAATATCATCTGCCCTGGGGCTGCCATTATTCCAGAACGTGTTGGAGCAGTCAGCACATTTGTGAAACAGAAGACAATAAGAGTCATTCTAATTTAGCTGCCTCTGATAACAACGTGACACTTTTGACCTTAGCGTTGTTGTTCGCTGATTTTTTTTTAGCTACTGTATGGCAAGTGATTATTTGCAGCAGCCTTGTATGTCCCAGTACCCTCAGCCTACATTATCCTCTCATTATTGATTATGATCATGTTGCTCTACATAGCAAAACAGGTAAAATATTAATTTCCGCAGCCAAAGGGAGATGCAAAAAAAAAAACTCTACATGATAATTACAACTGCTGATGCCAGTGTGTAATCTCTTCAAAACATTAACAGTAACAGGTTGGGAAAGGACTCCGCTGTTTGTTATTTCATTTGTCACCAGAGTTTGTATTGCAAATGTATTTCAGGATGCTCTTCTGACTATTTTATGTTAAAAAAAATGTTGTAGATGTAGCCGGGACCCTCTTTCCACCCTTTTCGGTTGTTAGGGTGGGTATGCTGCAGTTGTATTGTATTGTATGTCTTTATTTATATAGCGCCATAAATGTACATAGCGCTTCACAGTAGTAATACATGTCATATAAATAACAAATAATATAAATAACAGATCATGGGAATAAGTGCTTCAGACATATTGTAAAAGTAACATTAAGGAAGGAGACCCTGCTCCGAGGAGCTTACAATCTAATTGGTAGGTAAGGAGAACATACAGAGACAGTAGGAGGGAATACTAGTAAGTGCGTCTGCAGGGGGCCAAGCTTTATGTGTCATGTGTCCATGATTATCCAGTGCTACTCATATGCTTCTTTAAGCAGATGTGTCTTAAGGTGGGTCTTAAAGGTGGATAGCGAGGGGGCTAGTCGGATATTGAGGGGAAGGGCATTCCAGAGGTGTGGGGCAGAAAGTGAGAAAAGTTTAAGGCGGGAGAGAGCTTTAGATACAAAGGGGGTAGAAAGAAGACATCCTTGAGAAGAACGCAAGAGTCGTGATGGTGCATAGCAAGAAATTAGGGCTGAGATGCAATGAAGAGCAGAAGAATGTAAAGCTTTAAAAGTGAGCAGGAGAATTGAGTGTGAGATTCGTGATTTAATCGGAAGCCAGGAAAGGGATTTCAGGAGGGGAGAAGCGGAGACAGATTTAGGAAAGAGTAGAGTGAATCTGGCAGCAGCGTTTAAGATAGATTGTAGGGGAGACAGGTGAGAGGTAGAAAGGCCAGAAAGCAGGAGGTTGCAGTAATCGAGACGTGAGAGAATGAGGGCCTGAGTCAGAGTTTTAGCAGTTGAGTAACAGAGGAAAGGGCGTATCTTTGTGATATTGCGGAGGAAAAAGCGACAAGTTTTAGAAACGTTTTGAATATGAGAGGAGAATGAGAGAGAGGAATCAAGTGTGACCCCTAGGCAGCGTGCTTGGGCTACTGGGTGAATGATCGTATTTCCAATAGCAATGTGGAAGGAGGTAGTAGGGCCAGGTTTGGGAGGAAGTATAAGGAGCTCTGTTTTTGCCATGTTAAGTTTCAGTCGGCGGATGGCCATCCAGGATGATATTCCAGAGAGGCATTCAGAAACTTTGGTCTGTATAGCAGGTGTAAGGTCAGGGGTTGAAAGGTAAATACAAGACGTTCAAGGAGTTTGGAGGCAAAAGGCAGGAGGGAGACAGGTCGATAGTTAGAAGGACAGGTAGGGTCAAGCTTGCTGTTTTTGAGTAATGGTATAACGGTTGCATGCTTGAAGGATGAAGGAAAGGTACCAGAGTAGAGGGAAGAGTTAAAGATCTGTGTGAGCATAGGGATTATAGAAGGAGCAAGAGGTTTTAGGAGATGGGAGGGAATGGGATCAAGAGGGCAAGTGGTAGAGGGAGAAGAGGAGATCAGCAGTGATACATCCTCCTCCGAGATAGCAGAAAAAGAGTCAAGAAAGGCAGGAGGAGAGTTGGGAAGCATTGTGGGATGGGAGGAGGCAACAGATGGGATGTTCTGCCGTATGGACTCCAACTTTTCCTTAAAAAAGTCAGCAAAGTCCTGAGGTGAGATGGAGGAAGAAGAGGAGGCAGCTGAGGGTGGTCTGAGTAGAGAGTCAAAGACAGAAAAGATACGGCGTGGGTTAGACTTGTGTGTGTTGATTAGTGATGAAAAGTAGGTTTGTTTAGCCTGAAAGAGGGCAGAGTTGAAACAAGATAGCATAAATTTGTAGTGAATGAAATCTGCGAGCGTATGAGATTTCCTCCAGAGGCGTTCAGAGGAACGAGTGGAGGAACGCAGCATGCGTGTGTGGGAGTTTAGCCAGGGTCTGGGGTTAGAAGGGCGAGGACGGCAGAGAGAAAGCGGGGCATGAAGATCAAGAGAGGAAGATAAGGCAGAGTTGTAGTTCCTGACCAGGTTGTCAGGGTCTGAAGCAGAACTGAGAGAGGAGAGGGAGGAGCGTAAAGTGGAATCAAGAGCTGGTAGGTTAATAGAGTGCAGGTTTCTGCAAAAACGAGGGCGAGATGGAGATGGAGAGAAGCGAGAGAGAGAAAATGAGATGAGGTGATGATCGGAGAGAGGAAAAGGGGAAATGGAGAAGTCGGAGAGAGAGAAGTTTTTAGTGAAAACCAGGTCTAGGTAGTGTCCATCCTTGTGGGTGCTGGCTTCAGTCCACTGTTGAAGGCCAAAAGAAGAGGTTAGAGAAAGAAAGCGGGAAGCCCAAGGGAGAGAGGGGTCATCAATGTGGCAATTGAAGTCCCCAAGGAGAAGAACAGGGGAGTCTGAGGAGAGAAAGAAAGAGAGCCAGGATTCAAAGTGAGAGAGAAAGGCAGAAGGGGGATGAGTAGAGGTAGGTGGGCGATAGATGACCGCCACATGGACCGGGAGAGAAGATCTGGACTGTGTGAACCTCAAAGGAGGGAAAAGCAAGAGAGGGGGGAATAGAAACTGTTCGGTAACGGCAGAGAGAGGAGAGCAGGAGCCCCACGCCTCCACCCCTGCCACCAGGGCGCGGAGTGTGGGAGAAGGAAAGGCCACCATAGGAGAGGGCAGCTTCCAGAGCAGAGTCAGACTGAGTGAGCCAGGTCTCAGTTATAGCAAAGAGAAGCAGGGAGTGAGAGAGAAAGAAGTCATGCACAGAGAGGAACTTGTTAGAGAGGAACACTCCGATAACAGAGGTTCCGCATAAGGGGGGCCGCCATGTTGTGGTTGGAGTCAGCGCAGACTTAGCCTAGCAGAGTTGCGCATGCGCAGATCGAGGGTGAGGAAAAGCCCACAAAGGAGGTAGAGCACGACGGGTCCCAGCAGCCCCCGCAGGTCCCCGTGATGCGCCTGGACCAATGAGGTGAGAGGCCAGGAGGAAAAGGAAGTGGTGGCGCGCACGGGAGGTCAGAGTTGGTGGGAGAGGAGAGGAGAAGGAGCTTCGGTGTGGGGAGGCAGACCGCCCCCTACTTAGGCCGCATGCCTCAGGCCCAGTTAGGCCCTGAGTCCCCGTAGAGACAAGCGGAGCTAGGGACTGGCCATAGTTAGGTTCTGGTTCTCTTTATTGCCACACTATCACCACCGGGACAGTTCTAAGTGAGCGGGAGGTCTGGGCCCAGACCCCGTTATTGAGCCACAGCGTGTCTGGGTGGGATCGCCCTAGACACCTACGGGTGATGTCATCTACACCTCGCTGATCCTTTGTGAAGATTGTAGCCGCACCGCGTACTGGAGTGCCCGGCAGGTAATTCTAAAGTGCACCAACGGTACCATCTTTCACTCAGGACACAGTGGCTGCGCAGTCACACTCATACTCATTCATTGACTCACTTGAGGGTGGGAGAACTATTCCCAAGGGAAACTGGACACGGGGTGGGATCACCCGGTGAAGGGAGACGGGAGGGTGAGCGTTCAGCGAGACGCCGAGTATAGTGTCTCCTCTAGGGAGGGACACCTGTTGGTATAACATATCTAGTTATGCAAGTAAAGTTGATTGGTTAAGGGTTATTGCTGTGTGTGTGTTATGTACATAAGTCCTGCGAAGACCCACTTCCCCTCGGGCGGAAGCTGTCGCAGGTGGAGGCGCTGCACCGAGTTATAGGCATTGTGTGTACCCAGGCTCTCCGTGGCAGAGGCTCAGACCCTGTGAGCCTACAGGTAGTACAGCATATGGTAGTGGCCTGTGTTCGCTAGGAACCAGGGCTACATAAGAAAAAGTTTAAAACTGCCGAGATTCTCACTACTATAAAGTTACTGTAATATCTCCAGTGCAAGACTGGATACTGGTGTGGTTCACTCTGGAGTTGGGAGTGTGTCAATGAAGGAGACCGCCAGTGGTGGCAACGTATAGAGGAGAATAATGTTCTCTTGAACTCCCACCTTTCTTATTTGGTATGAGAATCAGTGACCAAAAGTGGAAGGATAAACACTGAGTGACACTGCTGCAAAGCTAAAAAAAAAAAATCACATTGTGTTTTCTTAAAAAAATGCTTTTTCTGTGGCAAATTAGGAATGCCTTATCGTCATATTTTTATGTTCTGCTGGCAGAATATTGTTTCATCCTACGCGTACAACCACCCCTGTAACTCCTCCGCTGCAACATTTACAGAAGTACTTGACAACTGAGGAGGGTTCTAGGCTTCTGCTAATCTGTAGTTCGCCGGGTTTCCCTACATACAGTATAGAGCACTTGTGAGCACATTCACAGGTCTGCAACCCTGCCGTTCCCCATTATCTTTTGGCATACAGTGCTTCCACTGCCACCAGGGATTGTTGACATGCCAATGAGCAGTCGCAGCATGCCACTTTCTGCTTGTAATCCATTTTACCATGGATCCCTATAAGGTTACACACCTTCCGTTTTACAGCAAAGCCTGGGTTAAGCAGCTGTCCGTGAGTAGGTTTGCGGACCATTCACATCTTTAACACAGGCTTTGCAGTAAAAGCTGTGTAATGCGGCAGGCATAGACTTATAGTTACCCATGTTAAAATGGATCAGAAGCCAAAAGTGACACACTGGGAGTGCTCATTTGCATGTCATTACCCAGAATCCCTGGCTGAAGCAGAGGCAATGTACAATATGAGGAGAGAATGAGGAAAGGTAGATTTGTGGATCTGTGTTACACACATGAATGTGCTCACAAATGTATTTGTATTTATTAATAAAATGTTTTACCAGGAAATAATACAGTGAGTGACCTTTTTTTCAAGTACCGGTATGAGTTGTGATGATGTTACATTAAATGAACAGAGGTTGGTGGCTGCAATAAGAATAGGCTTAGAGAAGGGGAGGCACATTTTACCAAGTAGGATTTCAAAGACTTGGGTGGCAATTTAGCAGTTTAAAATGCAAGGCATCTTCAATATAAAATAGCACCCCTCCTCCTCTCTTTGACTTATCTTCCTAAACATGGAGTATCCCTGAATGGAGATAGATGCGTCAGGGTTTTATGCATTAGCCATGTTTAAGTGAGAATTATCGCTTTTTGGCTTATGCAAAAGACACCGTGCTCTTAGTTCACCCAGTTTGGGCAGCAGCTTTGAATATTTATATTGGCGACAGCCTACTGTATTTTGGAATTTGAAAGTGGCATTATCAGGGGTATTGGACAGAGTTATAAAGGGGGGAGGGGCAGGTGTTGAGTTTGATATCCCCTGTTAAAGAGTGACAGTATTAATAGAAATGTGGGTAATTATTTGCAGTCTGCAAAGCTGCAATGTTTTGCCATTAGAATGAGTGGTGCTACAGTAGCTGTGCTGGTTTTCAGAGCTCTCACCAACATTCCGTAGATCAAGGGTGTGCAAAGTGGGGGGCACGCCCCCCCCAGGGGGGGGCGCGGGATATTTTTTGGGGGGGCGCAGGCGCTTGCAGAGGTTTCGTGCTCTTCCCCGAGGCATTAAATTAAATGCCTGGGGATCGCATGAGGCCTCTGCAACAAACTTACCGGGGTGCAGGCGTGTTGGTGTGACGTGTCACCATGACAATGAGGCAGTGTATCATGCGGAGTGATGTCACACTGCGTCTCCATGGTAACGGGGTCGCGTGACGTAATGTGACCCCTCGGCGTCATTTGACGCCACCGAGCGAAGTGAGAGGGGTGTGAAAGCAGGGGGGGGGGGCACAGCTCCAAAAGTTTGCGCTCCCCAGCCGTAGATACTGCAAGGCTTTTGCGTAGTCCTGGGTGTATGATTACATCGGGTGTGGACCAAGAGAGAAGTTAATAGTTGATAGTAACATTTGCATGAGCCCACAGTAAAGAACAGAATGGAGGTAACTAGCAAGTTAATTATCAGAAAGGTAGATATAAAGAACAAGGCAGTGTACCTTACATTAGTCGAGTTGAAAGTGTTGAAATACAGGGTTTCAAGGCTGCCAATAGAGTTGCCAAGTTAATGTCAAGAATACAAGGATCAATACCTTTCCAATCTCCTGTATAACTCTTGTATCCCACTTAAGATATGCACTTTATATTATGAACATTATATTATGCACATTATTAATGCACTGCTTCCCTCCATGTGTGATTGGATTTATACTGCTAAAAAAAGCATATCACCTGAAATTAATCCGTGCTAGTTCGCTCAATAAAACCTAACAAATGGATAACAAGCAAATTAAAGGCTGTAACAGGCTAACATCAAAAGTATGAAATAAGCAACATTTGGAAAAGGGATCAGATAAGAAACCTGACGGAAGGAGTATTTTTAATCGCTGTACACTGTACGGTGGACAGTTGTTGTCCCCTTTTTCTTTTTTTACTCCCCATAACTTACTTTGTGTACCCACATAGAACGCAAACGATACAGGTACCACCCATTTTATTTCAACTCTATAGCAGTGAATACACTGCAAATTACATGTCTCCTTAAAGCACAGTGTCATATTTGGCAAATGGGGAGAGGGTACTTAATCCCATACAGAATATTCGTGAGCATCTAATTGTATGAGTATATCTTACTTTGAACCCCCCCCCGTCCCCCAATGACTGAAAATATAACTAACAGTGACCCCCACAACCTGGTCATTGTCGGGAATACCATTTTCTCGACCGCACACCAGAACTAATTAGCAAAACAGAAATCCCTTCTAATTCCTGCCCTTATCACACTAGTGCTGTGTAATGTACTTGTCTGGAGATGGTAGGGGTGCGTGATATGAAAGAGACTGGGCGTATGTGGTAGAAAAGAAATGGCAGCAACTGGGGGAGTGTTAACCAAAGAAATAATGATGTATTAACATTCATTCATTGAGAATCCTACTAACAGTCATCAAGGAATTCACATGAAAAAAATCCCAACACAGAAATAAAAGCACTTTAGTAATGACTCATATATAACAGAAATTCAATTATATATTCTATTAAGATATACAATTATAAATTGCATCAGTTTAATAAATGCAACAGTGAACAGTTTCTCCTAGATCACAAGAAAAATAAATACAGTAGCATCTTGCACACTATGGAAGGAAAAAAGGCCACACAGCTAATTGTATAACTGTAAAATGTATCAGGCAGACAATAAGAGGCTTAGTAAGGACATGATCTTCTCCCAAAAGACCATGTAAACAGAAGCAAAAAACATCTATATAGTGGATAGAAGATAACAACTACAGGCTTCCGGTGACGTCACCAGACATGGCTGCGTCCTAGGGAAGCTCTGTGGACCCCTAAGTATAACCTTATAAATAAGCACCTTTCCCCAAACTATCAAGCTACCAGCCCCGGTACCTCTTAGAGCCCCGGAGAGACTGATCTCGGCGAGCCGAAGATCAACTTTGGGAGACCCCCCTGCGAGGCGCGGGCCCACCGGAGCGAAGGAGCAGCGAGGCACCGTGTGTCCCGTGGGATAGGAAGCCGGAGAGTCGGCGGTGGACAGGGACGGAGCTCCCCCTGCCTTCGGAACGGGAGGAACACCCGCTGCAACCTCCCGCGGCCGCGAGGAGAGGCACAAGCGGAACGTCTGTGCTGCGGGTCCCCGGCAACAGAAATAAATAAATAAAAACCGAACCGGAGGTGAGGGAGAGAGCGCGAGCGGAGCGTCTGTGCTGCGGGTCCCCGGCAGCATAAATAAATAAATAAACACCGAACCGGAGGTGAGGGAGAGAGCGCGAGCGGAGCGTCTGTGCTGCGGGTCCCCGGCAGCATAAATAAATAAATAAACACCGAACCGGAGGTGAGGGAGAGAGCGCGAGCGGAGCGTCTGTGCCGCGGGTCCCCGGCAACATAAATAAATAAATAAACACCGAACCGGAGGTGTGGGAGGGGGGGAGAGCCGAGGGGGGTAGGCCCTGGTGGTGTGGCAGAGAGAGAACAGCGGCCATTCTGAGGGGGCCCCACACGGAGTCACCAGCATCACACAAGGAGTGCTAACAGCAGAGTATCCCTAATACCGTTAGAGGCACTGAGTACCACATCACTACAGCGGCCCAGACACTACAGAATAAATAAATAACTCTGCCTCATTCCCCCACAACGTCCTTGCGTCTCACCCCCCCCCCCCCCCCCCTAGATCACCGCCTATCCCCCAACGCTTAAGGCCCCAGGCAAACATTCCCAGAAGGAAGAATACCGCGGCAATGCAGTCGCGACAGAAAAAAGCCTCAACCCCGGCGGTAACTAAGTTCTTTCCGCCGACGCAGAGAAGCCCAGGCGCGGCGCCTGAAAGCCAAGGCGGCACCAACGCACGCGGCTCCCCCACTACTGCAAGCGACCGCCACGACCGGGGAGAGGTAATAACAAAAGCATACCTTGAGGATTTCATGACATCCCTCCACAACAAACTCCATTCCTCACTGCAACATGATCTCAAGCTAGCCATCACAGAGCTCAAGGAGGAGATCTCAAGCCTCAACGAGAGAACCACCGAGCTCGAGATAAAACAGGGAGAGACTCTCCAGAGGCTAATGGAGGCCGAAGACGAAGTATTTCGGCTGGGGGAAGAAGTGACGAACCTAAAGGACGCGATAGAAGACCAGGAGAACAGGGACAGGAGACAGAACCTGCGGATCCGTAACGTCCCGGAGGCTGTTCTCCCTGATCTCATCCGACCATACCTCTCGGAACTTTTCTCTTCCCTATGTAACGATTTAGAACCCAGAGACATAGAGATAGACCGGGCCCACCGGGCCCTTGGCCCCAGGTCGGAGGATCCGAATAGAAGAAGGGACCTGATTGTCAAATTTCATAGCTACACCACCAAGGAACGAATCCTGACAGCCTGTCGAGAAAAAGGCGATATTACTTTCCAAGAGGAAAGAATACAAGTCTACAGTGATTTGTCCAGAACCACCGTTAACAGGCGAAAAGAAATCAAGCCCCTAACACTGCTCCTGAGGGAAAGTGGCGTTCGCTACAGATGGGGATTCCCGTTTAGACTGACGGCCAGTAGAAACGGGAAATTCCTAACCCTGAGACGCCCGGAGGAAATGGCGGCATTTGCAAGAGCATTAGGCCTCACTCCCCCATCCTCGTGGGGACCAGAAGAACGCCCGAGCCGAGAGACAGAAGAAGGAGAAGAGTCCAACCGCTCCTCCCGTAGAACCGCTGCCCAGACCCAGACGCAGGGAAAAAGAAAGTAAAGAGAAAGCCAAACTGACCCTTGTTTATCCCCAGTTGGCCGTGGCCGCAGACCTACCCCAGTGTTAAGCAGATACCACCGACTACAGAGCCTATTGAAGAGGAGACCCTGAGGCATTTACCGGTGGCCGATCACCCCATTAAGGATACCTGAACAGCATGATAAAACCCCCGCAAGTCCAGCTGGCATACCTACACCATGGAGAGGGAACACACGAAAGACAGTACACCCCCGAAGCGCTGCGAGAGACGAAGTTGACGCTGAACCCATACCTGAGGATCAACCCGTTGAGTGCACCTAGACGACGCACCCAGAACCCGGGCCACATCGGAGTCCCACATGCGGAATAATGTAAGATCTACGCAAGCAGATCTAGAAGAAGAACCGGGAAGGAGATTCCAGCTGCGGCCTTGATTTGGGGGGTGGGGGGGGAGGGGAGAGGACCGTCGGTCCCGCGAGAAGAGCTGTTTCGGAGCCTACGGCGGTCTCCCCCGACGAGATGAAGCCACAGCGCCAGTTACAGAGGGCCATACCCGTTCCTGAAGACGGTCTGTGGGGGGGGAGTGGGGTGGGGGGGTTGGGCGGGCGGCGGGTCAAGTATGACTACCCAAATGACTATAGAGTGAAATTCCCCCAAACGACCCATTTGAACCAGCTGGATCTGTGCCCCCCCCTACCTCCGGTCTGGCAGCTCCCCCGCCCAGCCATACCCCCCTCCGCCCACCCCTGACACTCCTGCCCCCCCCAACACCTTGCACCCCCCTCCTGCGCACTCCCCCCCCCACGCCCCAACCCTCTTCGCCCTCCCTGCCCCCCCCATCCCCCCTCCCCCCACCCCCACACAGACACTCCGCGCCCACCCTGACCATAAAGCATAACAGGGCCCTCCCATCTTACTTGTAGATAATGGGTTAAATCGGCACCCACACGGTTACCGTAGCAGTAGAACACACTAAGCTGCCGCTGAGCCCCCGCTCCCCGTGCGCCTCCCTCAGACCTAGAGACATGCAACAATAGCACAGCACCCCCCACCACCAGGCTCAAAAATATGAGCTCACATACAAAGGCCGTCTCACCCCGCAAAAAAGGCACTCTCAGAAACAACACTGTGAAGACGGGCACCATTGACGTGAGGCTGGCTAAGAGACTCACAAATAGCCCTCCTTTGACAGCAAACTAGCTGCACAGCATCGGCAATGTAGGAGCACTGTATAACACGGTCAAGGATTGTTAAAGTTACGGCTGTATATGCTGTTAATGCTATAAGTATGGCCCCTGAAAACGTTTACTTAGAGGGTCTCTTTGAAATATCTGATCTCCCAGGCTGGGAAACCACTGACTATATTACGTCAATGTATGTTGGTGCAAAAGCTCACCTGTACCACCTGATTACCGCAGTCCACCACTAACCTACTGTGGGATACCTACCTCCCCCTCCCCCCCCTCTTTCTCCCCCCACCCCCCCTCCTGCCTCCCACCCTCCTTTCACCCCCCTCCCTCCCCCTTCCCCCCCTCCCTTCTCTCTCCCTCCCCCCCACCCTCCCCCCCCACGGTCTGGGATCGTTAAAGTTAAGGTTGTTTACGTTATTATTGTTATAAGTATGACCCCTGAAAACGCTTATTCAGAGGGACTCTTTGAAATAGCTGACCCCCCATGCTGGGAAACCACTGTCCAGAATATGTGAATGTATGTTTGTGCAAAAGTTCACCTGTACCACTTGATCACCGCAGTCCACCACTTCCCTACTATGGGGTATCTATCTATTCCCCCCTCCTTCCCCTGTCCTCCCTCCCTCTCCTCCCCTCTACCCTCCCCCCTCCATCCTCCCCCCCTTTACCCTCCCCCCCTCTTTATCCTCTCTCTCCTCCTCCATGGTTTCTATATATACATAGGGAAAACGATCTCGAAAAAAACTATCTAGGGGTCCACACTCTCCTGGACGAGCCGGTCCGTACTCCCGGATTTACCCCTCCAAGGACCCTGAGTCCGAATGCCGGTATACGATTCCGGCTACACCTTATTGAGGGCGCCCTCAGGCCCCCATCCTCTTTTTCTTTACCTGCTGGTACTGTCCCAGCAGTCATATACCCCTTCCACCTTCCCCGACCCCCTCCGCCCCCCCAAGCCCGCTGACCCAGATTCAGACAACAGGCCACCTTCTCCCGCCAGAGATGTAACTCCCAACCCCATAGACACAGTAATCAATCAAGGTCCCCCGGTTGGGAAAGGGGTGACCCGCAAAACCCCCTTCATAGATAATAAAAATGGCTAATCAAGCCCCAATCAAAGTTATCTCCCTTAATGTTAAAGGACTCCAGAGTCATCGAAAGAGAAAACTAGCTTTACAGGAGATGAAAAGATCCCAAGGAGATATCATCTTTCTCCAGGAGACACACTTCACAGACCACGAGCCACCCAAAATATTTAATAATACATTCCCGATGGGCTACTACTCCTCATTCAGTAGCAAGAAACGAGGGGTAGCCATCTTAATCCGTCAGGGAACTCCATTCAATTTTGTCAAAAAAGTTTCAGACCCAGGGGGTAGATTTCTTGTGGTATATGGCTCACTGGCAGGCACGGCGATCGCCCTGATCAACCTCTATGCACCAAACGAGAACCAACCAGAGTTCCTGAAAACAGTTCTAAGCACTATTGACCCTACCTACCTATCCTCACTGATAGTGGGAGGCGACGTAAACATGACCTTAAACCCATTGGAGGATAGAACACTCCACTCGAACCGTCCCCACACGGTACTATCCCTAAAGATGGGAACGGCATTCAAAGCAATTATTAAAGAATTCTCCCTAGTGGACGTATGGAGATCCCAACATCAGGGCCAAAGGGACTACACCTTCTACTCCGCACCCCACCAGACCTATTCTCGCATTGACTACCTCTTTACAACCAAGAATGTCTTGGAGGCCTCCCAAAAAACCGATATAGGCCCGATCACTTGGTCGGATCATGCCCCTATTTCACTAACTCTCTCAGTTCCATTCACAAAGTCGAGCACATTTAACTGGAAACTAAACGATTCGTTACTGAATCACCCGGAAATAGAGAGAGAAATCAAGTCAGCCCTATCAGAGTACTTCAGGAACAACTCAGGTTCAGTCCCATCCTCAGCGGTACTATGGGAAGCCCATAAGGCAACTATTAGAGGTACTCTAATCTCCATAGCATCCCATAGAAAGAAAGTAAAAGCAAAATTACTCAAAGACTTGACAGAGAAAATAATCAAACTAGAACAACAACACAAATCTAATCCCTCAGGGAAAGTGTACAAAACCCTAACTACCGCTAGAAACGAGCTGAAAAAGAACCAGCTCGAGGATGTCGAAAAAGCCCTTCGATGGACTAACCAGAGATACTATGATAAGGGTAATAAAGCTGACAGACTATTGGCCAGCAAATTAAGAGGGGTACAAAAGAGGTCCCAAATAACTGCGATTAAGAATAGGTCAGGTACCATATTATATAATGACAAACATATTGCGGAGGAATTCACCAAATTTTATACCAAATTGTACAACCTCAGATCCCAAGAGGAAAATAATAGAGCATCAAGGCTCTTGGCAGTCTCGAACTATCTAGATAGTTGCAAACTCTCGTCTCTGACAGAGAAGGAGAATGAGACGCTCAATGGGAAGATCACGAAAGAGGAATTGGCAGAGGCGGTATCAGCACTAAAAATATCCAAAGCCCCCGGCCCTGATGGATTCACAAACGCCTATTACAAGAGGTTTCTCCCATCTCTATCCCCTCACTTGCTAGACTTGTTCAACTCCTTTATGGACGGTGACCCCATACCAGCATCAATGTCATTGGCTAACCTAGCAATAATCCACAAAGAGGGGAGAGACCCAATGCAGTGTGGGAGCTACCGCCCCATATCGCTGTTGAACAACGACCTAAAGTTATACAGTAAAATACTAGCTAACAGATTAAACCCTATCCTTCCCAGACTTATCCATAACGACCAGGTGGGATTTGTCTCAGGCCGTCAGGCCTCGGACAACACCCGTAAAATTATAAATATAATAGACCACATTAACCTTACAAATACCAAGGCAGTTCTCTTGAGCTTAGATGCAGAGAAGGCGTTTGACAGAATAAATTGGCTATTTCTAGACAAAACATTGCAAAAATTCGGCTTTAAGGACTCATTCCTAGAGGGTGTCCGTGCTCTGTACCAAAACCCATCTGCAGCAATTAAACTCCCGGGAGGCACAGCACAAAGATTCTCAATAACAAATGGTACGAGGCAGGGTTGCCCCTTGTCCCCTCTCCTCTTCGCCCTGACGATCGAACCACTGGCGGCCAGAATACGCGAAAATGCAAACATTCAGGGCGTACCAATTGGCGATACAAATTATAAAATCTCGCTCTTCGCCGACGACATAATATTGTCCCTAACTCACCCCCATACATCGCTCCCCAATCTTCATAAAGAATTGGTGGAGTTCGGCACAATTTCGGATTACAAAACTAATAGCGACAAATCAGAAGCCCTACACTTAAACGTACCGGAACCGGAAGTTAATTTAATGAAACTGAACTTTAATTATAGATGGAGTTCCTCATACATTAAATACCTGGGAGTAAATGTATCAGGCAACTACCAATCATTATACAAATACAATTACCCGGCTTTGTTCAGAAAAATCAAAAAAGATCTGGACAAATGGGAAGATTACCAGATCTCTTGGATCGGGAGGATGATTTCGGTAAAAATGAATATACTCCCCAGATTGCTATACTATTTCCAGACACTCCCGATCCATGTCCCCGGTTCCGAACTTAAAAACATCCAAAACAGAATGTTTAAATTCATTTGGAAGGGCAAAAGACCCAGGGTTGCCAGGTCTGTCCTCCTAGCGTCAAGAGGAAGGGGGGGTTTGGGTGTCCCAGATATCACAAAGTATTACTTAGCGGCCCAGTTGAGGCAAGCCGTAGTGTGGAACGCAGATCCGGGTCTCTATTGTTGGCTAGACATTGAATCCCACTACGTACAAACGCCTTCTCTGCAGGCCCACCTTTGGTGCATAGACAAGGGGGATAGACCACCCCGCAGGTTCGACCTAGGTGCCATCAGACACACCTGGGAAGTTTGGCGGAAATGCAGATCAAAGTTTAAACTAACTGCGCCAAGCTCGCTGCTTACTCCGCTCTACAACAACCCCCACTTCCCCCCGGGATGTGAACCAAAGCAGTTCGACTATATCCGTCTGAAGGGGGTTAGGGTGGTCGCCGACCTGCTGAGCGATGGAAGGCTGCTGAACTTTCAAGAACTACGAGCAAAATACGAGGCCCCAGAACTGAGCCCATTTAAGTATCTCCAAATTAGACATTATCTCCAAAAAATGTCCCCAAAATTTGAGTATCCTCCCCTCACAAATTTTGAGAGGCTCTGCCAAACTTGCACACATCAAACAGCCTTGATTTCAAACATATACGCTGGTATGGAGAGATCAGCAGGCCCCTCCACTCACGACTACATGTCCAAGTGGGCGGCAGAATTAAGTATAGATATAGATAGAGAAGACTGGGAGGATATATGGGACGCTGCTTCAGGAACTTCCATCTGTACCACGACAAAAGAGAATATCTACAAAATCTTGTTCCACTGGTATCTTACCCCAGTTAGATTGAAGCAAATCTACCCCCTGGCCTCAGATCTATGTTGGAGAGGCTGTGGACAGAGAGGAGACATGGCCCACATTTGGTGGTCATGCCCAAAAATCCAAAAATTTTGGTTTTCTATTCAAACGTTAATCCGAGAGGTAACTAGCCTCACACTAGATCCAGATCCACTGACCTTCCTCCTGGGCAGGCCAATAGAGGAAATTGACCGCCCGGTAGGAAAATTAATCTCCTCCATTCTTACCGCGGCTAGGTGTGCTGTGGCATTCTCCTGGAAAAAGATCTCTCCCCCCTCCATTCAGGCGGTTAAGAGAAGAATAGATGAAGTAATGCTCATGGAGCGTCTGACGGCGTTTCTCAAACGCAAGACTGCAAGTCATTATAAAATATGGGAACCCTGGGAGGTTCACTGACATCTAAGTGAACCCGATAGGAGACTCCATGAACACCCAGACCACAGCCTGAAGGATGTTAGGGTCAGCGGGGCGGGGAAGGCACACCCTCTCATCCCCCACCCCCAAACCCCCTCCCCCCCCATACCCTCTCCCCCCCTCTCTTTTTCAGACCTCTCGCTCCCCTGGTCACCCGGTGACCCAGAGGTCGCGCCACCCTTGGCGGTACACACCCCCCCCTTCCCAACACGGAAAACCAGAAAACCAGATTGTATTAGGAAAGTGTGACGTGATACATGCCTGTAAATTTGCCTGTTTCCTAATAAAAAAAGTTATAAAAAAAAAAAAAGAAGATAACAACTACAGCCAAAGACATCACTCTTAATGTATCAATTAAGACAAGAGGTGGCCGGCTCAGATAACATATACAGTATGGAACACACATACCTAGAACCTGCGCTCCTCCCTTTATGGGGTCTGCAGCTGGTAAATGGATTGGCCGCGCGCGCGGCAGTTATAGTTGGCTGAGGTTAGTCAGCCTTTCTATAATGGTGCCGTGCGTACGCATGGCAGTGAGCGTGGAACCGGCCGACAGGGGGGAAGATGAGGAAAATAACGATTTTGCGCCGCTACCGCCGCTGAAATGTGTGTGTGTATGCGTGTATGTGTATGTGTGTATGTATGTATGTATGTATGTATGTATGTGTGTATGTACAATGTTAATAAATAATTTATTCCAACAAAAAGTGTGCGGCACGTGCACGCTCGTTCGCACAGGCACGCACGTGCGCGCGGCCGCACACACTATATTACGGACCTTACATGTCTGGAAAATAAACGCCCCATTCCTGCGCTCCTCTCACGTTGGCTGCAGTTTGCTAGCGACATTTCTAAATTGTGTCCCCACGTCTAATAACAAAGGAGCCATTTAGTTGCATCTTTTGATCCAAACATGATTCAAGCGTGTTAACCCTGTCAAATGACGCTGTGTTACCATGGCAATGTGACATCACATGACATCAGAAAACGCCGCAGACAAGGTAAGGGGGGGGTGGGGAAAGCAGGCAGGGGGGACGCAGATATAAAAGTTTGCGCACTCCTGAGGTAGAAGGAGGATATAAGCTGTTTTTCTAACGGATTAGAACTGCACGCTCTTATACATCACTTTTTAATGTGTCCCGGTCTCTATTTTTGGAAATCTGGTCACCCTACCAAGGACTAAACTTGGTGGAATATGTCAAAGTGCCCAAAGGGTTAAATGAATGAAGCATAATGCTTTTTGTGATTTAGTGCTATTAAAAACTGGCAGAATCCAGTAACAAAGTTCCCTTACCGCAGCAATCCATGCTATTTTTTTTAAATCCAGGAATAAAGCAGGTGGTCTCCGGAGCTGAACCCCGGTAATTTCAGCTCCGGGATCCCTTGCTTCCTGAGATACTTACCTCCACAGTAGATGCTGGTAGCCGCTCTGGCTGAGTTACCAGGGTTCATGTTATGGCAGCGTTTCACAGCTCATGCAATAGGAAGCCATGACATCCTGACTTCCTATTGGTCCACGCGACGCGGGAGATCCAAATGTTAATGCCCAGCTTGCTAAGCCGGAGCTGCTACTGGCACCTACTACGGAGGTCTGTATCTCTGGAAGCAGGGGGTGCCCGGAGCTGAAATGAATGGGGTTCAGCTCCAGAGACCCCCTGCTTCAATTCTGGGTTTTTTGTAAAGGTGCTTGGATTGCTCCTTTAAAAGCTCAATCCAAGTAATATCCTACGTGTGTTTTTTATTTTTATGAAATCAGTTCTGTAGTGTTAGATAATACTTACTATCCTTTCTTAAGGAGGACCTGATCGATCACGGGAGAACCAATCGATCCGCAGCTTAGGGAATAAAGGTAATCAGCGGCTGCATATATTACAACAAACAAATGATTTTTATATTATTTAAGCTGCTTGCTTTGCCCCGAACATTATGAAGGAAACCTGCGTGTGCACAAATTCCTTAGTGTACAATAACACGGGGGTGCGCAAAGTGGGGGGCGCGGCGCTCTTCCCCAGAGCATTTAAATTAAGTGCTGGGGGATCGCGTGAGGCCTGTGCAGTGTCTCCTACCTTGTCTTTGGCAGCGCAGCGTCAAATGACGCCGCGGGGTCACGTGACGTAATGCATCGCCATGGCAACGCACGTCAAATAACACCGCGGGTCACGTGACGTCACATCACGTGGCCTCGCAATTCATATGGCGCCATATTTTAGGGGGCTGGCAGGCAGGGGGGTGCAGCGCACAAAGTTTGTGCACCTCTGCAAATAACACACACACACATTCCTGCTGCCAGATTGGCAGACACTTGCCCCTCTTCAGTTTTCCTTCATAATGTTAAGGGAACTTTGTTACCGCTTGATAACAGTTTTTAATAATACTAAAGCACAAAAAGCATTGTGCTTCCTTCATTTAGCCCTTTGGGCCCTTTCACCAAGTTCAGTTCATAGAATAATAAGATATGTATTGAGGGGCTTGGGGGTATTTGTATATGTATTGAGGGGCTTGGGGGTATTTGTATATATATTAAGAGGCTTGGGGAATTTTTATATGTATTGGGGAGGGTTGTTTTTTTTATATGTAATGTTTTATTCTTTTTAATGGATTGTTCTCTTTTTTTTTTAGATGTACTGTATTGGGGTCTTTTCTAGATGTATTGGGGTCTTTTTTAAGTACATTGGGTCTTTTTTAAGACACATTGTTTTTTTTAGATGCATTTGGGTGGTTTTATATGTATTTTTTAATATGTGTTGTTATAATATATATATATATATATATATATATATATATATATATATATATATATGTATGTGTGTGTATATGTAGCCCCCAGGCCCGTATTTAACCCCCCTCCTCCCCCCCAGGCCAATACTGAATCCCCCCTGGCCTTTGTCACATTGTAGCATTGGGTATCTTTGTCTTTTGTTTAAAATATTAAAATAAACAGATTGCATTGTAATGTGTTTTTTCCCGTATTAACAATAACAAGAACACAGTTAAGTAAAATGTGCGCGCTCCCAACATTTTTTTCCGTGGTAGGTGCGCTATGGGTTGGGTGGGGAGGCTGCTCCTTTCATTTGTCCTGGGCCCCATGATTTCTGTTGGCGGCCCTGGCTATGTCTAAAGTAAGTCTTTGATGAATTCATTGTCCAACTCTGTTAGGGTTTTCACTCTCCCCTTCCGCAAACATACGGGGAAAAGAACAGGTGAGCAGCATTATAATAAGTTACGCTTTACAACAATTTGCCGTTGAGTTTTTCCTGCAGCTCAGCTAATTGCTCAGTACTTGTAAGTTCACCGATTTCCTAGGGGAATGATATTGAAACATATTGTGCAGATAAGTGGAAGAGTCAGAAGGGCAGGGATCGGAGAATATATCTTGCCATGAATTAATGGTTTTTCTTTGTATGTTAATATTTATGTGCGTCTGCCTAATGACAGAAAAGGTACAAGAAAAGCATTACAGGGAAAACCGCATCCTATGATACCATGACCCAGATTCACAGAGGGAGTATGAACTTTGCTTTCACTAAACATGATGTATCAGTCTATCGCTAGCTATTGGGGTTGGGTTTGCTTTCCTTCCATAAAATAACACAGTGAACACATTCTAACCCTTTGCATTGCGCTCTTGCAATGTCACAGGACAAATTACTGTGCCATTGTTTTTTCATTAAAACGTTTTGTTTGGACCATGAAAAGCTATGCAGGAGTCAAATTGATCAAATAATGTCCTACCATTTACTCCATGTACTGTACTTTGTCATGGTCAATGAACTCATTGTAAAAAAAAAAAAATTAACTAGATTACAGTATTAAATCTTTTTACATTAGCATCTCCAAGTAAAGCTCCCTCCACCCCTCCACCCTCCACCCCTCCACCAGTATGTCATAGTCATAATTATTATCGGCCTGTTTCAACCATTCTACAAAGAAGAAAGAAAGGGGTTCTAGGAAGGGATTTCATCCCGGTAGTATTCCACGGTATTATAGATACAGACTCATAGCTTACGTATTAAAATACATATTTATTCAACAAATCTCAAATGAAAACAGTATACTGTGGTTATGGAATGGCTTAGCATAATAAACATATTTGTGACTTAAAACTACAGACAAAGCAATATCCTACATGTGTTTTTTTTTTTAAATAAATCAGATCCGTACTATGAGCAAATACTTGTAGCATTTTTTTAAAACAACTCTGAATTACATTTGAATGTATTATAATGTAACAAGCATTTGATGTTTCTATAGCAACTATTTACAGTACAAAGTCACATCCCCTTCTTCTTCTGAAACAGGCTCTGGCACACCCCTTTCTGAGCCCTGCCCTCTCTCTAGCAGTGCACCAATTGTATCTAGTGACTGCCTGGTCACATGATCTTCCTCACAGAACTTTGCATCTTTGGTCCTCTTCTGCTGCACTGACAGCCATTTAGTGAACCCCCGAGCCAAATCTTCGCCGATCCATCACAGGACAACGGATCGATCAGCAACTTAGCTAATCACTTATTATTGTGTGGATTGAATTGATGCACATATTATAGGTGGAAAATAAATACATAAAATTAATTTTAAAAAAGGCAGCTTGGACTGCTGCTTTAAATCAAGCTATTTTTTCCAATACTGAAATACTGAAATAATACAAATTTGGACTTTTGAAATGCAGTATCCATGCAGTAGTTTAATGCCTAAAAACAACCTTGTTATAATAGGTAGGGAGGAGTGGCTCAGGGAGTAAAGACACTGACTGACTGAGTTTGCAGCAGCGGAACCTGGTTCAATTCCCGGTGTTGGCGCCTTGAGCAAGTCACGTTATCTCCCTGTGCCTCAGGCACCAAAAAATAGATTATAAGCTTCATGACGCAGGGACTGTCTGCAAAATGTCTCTGTAAAGCGCTATGTAAAAATAGCTGCGTATAAAAGAACATGCTATTATGTGTTTCCGAAAGCAGCCCTTAGATACGTATTCCTTTCTCCCTGTGAATTAGCTACATAAGTGTACCTGAGGAAGGGATAGCACCCCGAAACATTGTCTCTGTCAATCTTTGTGTATATACTAAATGGTCTAATAGACCTTTTACACTGAGACGAGTGTGTACAGTATATCAATTCATGGACGGAATTCTTTGCAGTGACGGCCCCTGGGAGATCCCACCATACAGGTACTTAGCACCGTTACAAATATCCTGAAAATGTATCCACTCAACAACCAATTACAACAGAAGTGCAGGGCAAGTATATCATTGTTTAGCTAAACATTAGCACAATTCTTTGATTCTGTACTCTTAGATGTTTATGAGACTACAATAGGCGATGAACTATGCGAGTCACATCTTGCCAGAAGACAATGGTGCTGCATGGAACTGAAGTCTACAGAAGATTGGAGTTTATTTAGATAATTAAAAGCTTTGCAAATGTCAAGTCAGCAGTAGGTGAAAGATTCTAAATATACTCAACATTCAAGTATCCAAGTAACGTGTAGCAAGTTACTTATACTAAATGCAGCTTAGCCTACAGTATGAGTTTCCACTCTTTCCAAATATATTCTCCCACAAAGCATATACATGTAAGAATGTCCACATACTGTACTACTGCAGAAGCTGCATCCATTATTAATTCAGTTTCCAGACTGCTGAACATTGCTGCCCGAGTAGTAATAAAAAGTAAAGCTGAAAATGATCTCTTCAACTCCACGATTTATCTTCCATAAAATATCATTTGCTGCACGTGCAACAAGCCCATGGGGACACACTAATGCTCTCTGGGTGTACAGAGAGCGTTCCCGACTTAGATTTCTCCAAATTCTTTCGGAAGATGGAAAGGTGAACTACCATCTCTTAAGGGTCTAATTAATTGAAATTATCTCAATTCTTCACAGTTTCCAAAAAACTAATGGGGGATTTTTGTTTTGTGTCCTTCTGGATATTCAGCTGAAATAACCTTTCTGATAACTGGTACATAGAAACATGTAATTTGACGGCAGAATTGGAGCCTCTCGGCTCACCTAGTAGGTAGGCAGAATGAAGAGTGCGTATCTACTTCTACCATACTACATTGCTAGAGGAGAAGGCTCGGTGAAAAATGATCTGCTGGCACCATTGGGGTTTAGATTGGAGGATGAAATCATTTTGTAATATGGTATTTTTCATTAAGCTGTAGCAATATACTGCACTTGTCCCTTTGCAAAAATGAAAACTAATAACGATTCATAGTAGGTTTAAGAACAATGGAAACAGGTATATTGTAAATCTTTAAATAATTAATTTGTCTTTTATTGATACCAGTGGTTGAATTATGATGGTGCTCGGGTAAGAAATACTGTACAACTATAGTACTTTAAAAAAAAAAATTTGCACCCAAAGAACCACTACTTTTTATGTGCATGCTGACCACTTCAGTTCCCTTTTAAAGAGAAGAAATTTCATTTTAAAATCCTCTATCCCTTCCTATACAGTATTTACAAGATGCCTATTATTTCTTAAAGCAGCAGTCCAAGCTGCGTTTTTTTAAAATTTGATTTTTTTCTTTTAATATATGCATAAATACAATCCACCCACAATAAGTAATTAGCTAAGTTGCCGATCGATCCGTTCTGTGATCGATCAGCGAAGAGTTGGCTCGGGGGTTCACTAAATGGCTGTCAGTGCAGCAGAAGAGGACCAAAGATGCAAAGTTCTGTGGGGAAGAACATGTGACCAGGCACTCACTAGATACAATTGGTGCACTGCTAGAGAGAGGGCCGGGGCTCAAGAAGGGGTGTGGCAGAGCCTGTTTCAGAAGAGGAAGGGGATGTGACTTTGTAAATGGTTGCTATAGAAACAAAAAAATGCTGGTTACATTATAATACATTAAAATGTCAATCAGAGTTGTTTTTAAAAATAAAAAAATGCTACAAGTATTTCCTCATAGTACAAAACTGATTTATTTAAAAAAAAAATCATGTAGGATATTGCTTGGTCTACATCTTTAAATTTATTTATGCATATTTTTATTTACATGGAGGCTACAAAATATGCAGCGCTTTGCTAAAAAGCATACAGGGAATTATAATGCAATAAGTGCAAACAATCATAAAAGCATCGGAAAAGGGAATTCCTGCCCCAGGGATCTTACCATCTAAGTGGTATGTTAGGAGTCGTATAGAGACAAGAGTAGGAGTAAGTGCAATAGGAAGATGCAAAAAAAAACTAAGAGCTTTGTTCCAATGATTGACTGAAAAAAAATCTTACTTAGCCACAGTCCAACTACTATTTGTAGCCAATGCTCCAATCACTAATTGAACCATTTGGCCCTCTGGAGATGCTATATATATCTACCACACTTAGTAAAGTTATGGTGGGTAACAAAAGTGACAAAAACCCTCCACAGTAAAGCATATAGCAAATGGAAATATTACTGTATGCTCATTTGCATGTCTTAGAGAGGTCTGCAACCCCTCCTTTAACCATTATCACCCAGCATACATTGCTTCCACTGCAGCAAAGTCAGTGCAACCAACCTCACACTGATGAGATCCAAAAGGTCGAAACAGCTGTCTGTGAGTGGGTTAACTGGCTTTGCATCTGATCCCAGGCTATGTTTAAAAGCTGTGTTTAAAACAGCGAGCATTGGCTTAAGGGTTCCATGTAATAATGGATTTCTGTGTGCTCATTTGCATGTAATTTACCAGAATCCCTTGCTGCAGTGGAAGGACTGTATGATAGGCGATAATGGTGAAGGACAGGGTTGCAGACCTGTCTAAGACATGTGAATGTGCTCACAAGTAATATTTTTATTTGCTATATGCTATACGGCGTCACCTTTTACCCCACCATAACCTAAATAATGAAGCAAAGGTTTTGAAGCAAAAGGTGGCACTGTGTGCTCATTTGCATGTCATTTCCCAGAATCCCCTTGCTGCAGTGGAAGTGCTGTGTGCTGGGTGATAATGGTGAAAGACGGGGTTGCAGATTTGTCTAAGACATGCAAATGAGCATACAGTAATATTTCCATTTGCTGTATGCTTTGCTGTGGAGGCTTTTTGTAACTTTTTTTACCCACCATAACTTAACTAAGTATGGTAAAACCCATCCTCATTGCTTCAGCTTTGCATAGCCGGTATAACCAACCCCACACTGATGAGACCCATTAAGGTCGAAACGGCTGCCTGTGGGTGTGTTTACTGGCTATGCATCTTAACCCTGGCTGTGCTCAAAGCTGTGACCATACAGCAAGCTTAAGCCTATAGGGAACCATGTTACAAATGGTTTTGAAGCAAAAGGTGGCACTGCGTGCTCATTTGCATGTCATTTCCCAGAATCCCTTGCTGCAGTGGAAGTGCTGTGAGCTGGGTGATGATGGTGAAAGGCGGGGTTGCAGACCTTTCTAAGACATGCAAATGAGCATACAATAATATTTCCATTTGCTATATGCTTTGCTGTGGAGGATTTTTGTCACTTTTTTTACCCACCATAATTTATATATATATATATATATATATATATATATTGAAACCAATACATTCTGATGATAAGGCAGGGCGCCGCCATCTTTGTTATGTCCGCGCATGCGCAGAGGCTTGCGCATGCGCAGGCGCAATGCGGCGGCCATTGCAGAAAGGGAGGCAGGACCCAGATGGCGCTCCGTAGTGCAGGGACCCTTAGAAGTTCTGCATACGCAGTTAGGGCGATGCGGCGGCCATTACATGGATGCACAGGGACAGGGAGACTCACGCATGCGCAGTACACATCGCACACGTGGCCCCAATGATAAAAAGGGCCATTGAGGACTACAACACCCAGAGTACTTAGGGGCAGACATGCCACCTGACACCAGGGAGCCAATAGGGCTTGCAGCTCCTCCTGCATGTTGGCATGCACAGACAGGAAGAAGTTAGTTGGTGCTGGGATAAGGTAGGGGGAGATAGTGTGTGTAGGGAGCAAGAGGCTCCTACACTAGGCCAGGTTACCCCCCCTAGGCCCAACTCACCATTAGTATTGTGGCTGCTTTAGGGAAGGCCCCTGCAGTTAGGGACTTTGCCCTGTTAGCAGTCAGTTTAGTCAGGGACACAGCTGCAGTGCTGCGTGCTCTGACGAGAAGGGTCAGTGTTGAAGGGAATCATTCTCTGCAGTAGCAGAGACAGAGACTGTCTGAGTGGTGAGATTATTCAGAGGGAAACCATCCACCAGGAGGAGGACGCCATCGCTGAGGCTTCAGCGCTGGACACAGACGGGTCCTCTTACGTTGTTCTGCGGTACCTGGGTGCAGGAGCCCCGGGCAGGTACAGTCACCAAGTGCATCACCATTACCGGTACAAAACAGGCACTGATCACGCCTAAGGGGTGGGTTGCGGAACACTTGGGACTCTGGGATATAAGGTGTGGGGTACAAAGCCCTGCGAGGTGACCGGGTAGTTGTGCAATTAGTGTATAGAGTGACACCCTGTGGATGAGATGTGATTATTATATTGTTATGCTATCCAGTAAACTGTTTTATATATACCTTTGGTGTATTGGTTACTGTATGTGGGTCCTGTGTTAGGGATCATTCTACCCTTAGAATCCTATACTGGTGGAGGCACTGTGTTTTTATATGAGTATCGTTCCAGAGGATACACCCCAGGCTCTCACTGGCTGAGGTTCAGGCCTCCTGTGAGCCTAACAGGTAAAGTACCACACACCTGATAATACATCTAGATTCCCTTCACAAGCACTCTATCTGCGATTGGGGGGGGGGGGGGGTGGGGGGAGTGTGTTACAGGTGGGTTACTCAATGCTGCATGCCCCCCTCCACACACACCTGGTTGGACATAAATAAGGGTTCATGTCATCAGCAACCTCCCCTCCCGACTCGCCTGATCAGATAGAAGAGATGCCCCCAAGTCTGTCTGTGTGACTAACAGTGTCTGTCCTTGAAAGGAGTGAAGGAGAGGGAGCGGCTTAGTGAGTAAAGACACAGACTGATAACTGACACTGAGTTTGAATCATCTGGGCAGAGTCTGTGTCTGTTGAAATCCTATGTGCTACGTACTGCGCCCTGCACTGTAATTGTGAAGCGCGTTGACTCCCATTGGGAGAAAAGCGCTGTATGAAATAAAGTTATTATCATTACATCTCGCCTGGGGCCACGCCAAACCTAGAGCCAGCTCTCTGACATAGCTAGTGATACCTTCCCCTGAGCTTACTGTCCAAAAGTTGTTTTCAATCAACTCTAATGGGTGTTTATTTGGGTCCTGTGATTCTTTAAGCTTAGAAGGCTATACATATGTAATCTATTATACCTCCAAGTACGTGCATTTTAAATTCCAGCCAGGAGAAAACTTTAAAACTGAAGAAAGAATAAGTTTTCCAGCACAGGCTCTTAGAGAGTCATTTACCAGTGCCATACATAGCACTTTAGACTCTTTTATGCCAGCAAAATATAGTTAAGAGGTCAGACGAGCGACCCTGAAATAGCAGCAATAAACTCCGCGAGAGATGGCAGATGTATCCCTTTGCAACTTGCCAGCGGGAGCAATAACAGCTGCTACATCTGTATGGAGAGAGTCTAAAATACCTGCTTTTTGCCTTCTTACAGTATGTTTCAGCTTAGGAGTATAAAGATATTAAAGCCTCAGTCCCACTTAAGATGGTTCACAACATACTTTCCCCTTGAACTCTGCCTTTACCTTTATTTTTATCTGAATTACACCACAGTCAAATCATCAAGCAGTTTTTAAATCCCACTGAAATGTTTGTGGGTGATCCCGAGCATAGTCGTCAATGTGAATATCCAGTGATATGTCTAATAACGCAGCTAAAACCACAGCAATGTTGGCTACCCTGCAGCATTCTTATCTATGAATGTTTTAGACACTTTTTTGTGGCTTTTAAAAGCCAATGACCATTGAAAAACGTACAAAAGATGGTGTGTTATTGCCGGCGTGGTATGTGGGATTTGTTGTGATATTCTGCGTTATCGTTGCCCCTGATTTCTATGAAAAATCTGATATTCTGCATTATAACACAATATTCTGCTTAATTATTAGGTACAAAAAAAACTCTATGGTGTCTCTGAATATCCTGACCGAAAACACAACTAAAACACATGATATAATCGAATGTAATTTCCCTAAAACAACAGCTACAAGTGCCATCTTCTGACCTGTGAGAATTGGTTTAAAAAGCAGTGTTGGGTTCAGTCTGCTAAAAATTATACACACAAAAAATTAGACGTAACTAAAAAAAAAAAGTATAACTATTTAAAATAATCTTTGAAAATGTTCTTTCTTTCCTTGTTTTTATTTATAAAAGGGAATCTTAATTGAATGGGAGGAGACAAGTCAGAGAAAAGGCTAATAATATCCTAGCAAGGAGCTGAAAGACAATTAACATCCCAACCTTCAGGTTTCAATGTTTAGAGGACTTAGGTGACACCTTTTTTATTTGGGCTGCCTGACTATACGACCAAAATATATATATTTTTAAATACTCCCAGACCTTTGGAAGAGATCATTGGTCATGAAAACCTGTCTTTAAAATATATTCTGTCAGTCGAAATAGCCTACTATTGAAGCACTCGTTCATTTTTCCACTATGTTTAGAGAGATTTTGAAGGATACATTTGGTCATAAATTCAATTTGGTGCAACATACAGTAGGACTGAACCATGAGATTAGGGTTTTTTTTAATTTATTTTTTAACCTTTTTTGTTAATTAACCCTATAATTATATTGTGAAATTCTGGGGAACCCCAACCCTCTCTAATAGCGCATCTCATATCAGATGCATTGTATGAAACCCAAACCCTCTCTAATAGCGTCTCAGATCAGAGGCATTGTAAGGAACCCCAACCCTCTCTAATAGCGCGTCTGAGGTCAGATGCATTGTAAATTCTTCTGTATTTGATACAATTTTCAAATTACCTGAAAATTGCAGGGAACCCTTTATGGATGCCCGGGGAACACAAGGTTCCTAGGAACCCCTGTTGAAGAACACTGCATTAGATACTTCACTGCCAGTTATCAACTTTTAACACCCTTTATTAATGATAACATTGACTGCACAATATTATCTGGGTAGGGCTGACACAGTGATGGCAGGTGTACTTTTTTTCCCTGTGGTCACCAATTTGCGACCTCTTTCTGCCACCTTTCCAATGTCCCTTCCCTCACACTCCTTCCTTTTGGAGCTCTCCAATCCATGGCTCTGCAAGTTTTTCTACTAGCACGTCTGTCAGTAAAACCGTTATGTTAAGGTGGGGGTACAGTTAATGCTCATACTGTAGGGTGATTACTTCCTAACCGGAGGAGCTCCCTCTTCTCATAGTTGTTGCATGGTCTGGGGAGCACCATCGAATGTAGGTTGATGGAGAAGAGAGAAATAACAGGGAGACCAGCGTGTTCTCCAACTAAGACCTGCAGTAGTCATCATTCCAGCATTGGGTCCTTTTTACCCTACTCCTAGAACTCCCTACTAACTTGTATTTGCTCTCTCCAAAACTCAACCAAACCCCTCTGCCACCCCCCTCTTAGAAAAACCCTTTCAATTGTGTTCCCCTATGTACAGTACTTCTATAACCTTATTTCTATCTGTCTCCCATTACCCTGCTTAGATTGTAAATGATCTGGGGCAGGGAGTCACGTGGTTTCCATTTAGGTCTACAGCTGTTACCCTGCTATTAAACTTGTTTTTTTTTCATTCTTATTAAACGAATGTGTATTTCTTTTGGTACAATACTGAGAACATGTCCACTACTACATAAGAATGTACAACAGCAACATTGACCAAGGAGAACAGCACTTCCGTAGCATTTTTTTGCCATGACTCTTCAATTCAAAATCAATGTTAAAGATTTACTGTAGAACAGTGGTTCCCAACTCCAGTCTTCAAGGACCGCTAACAGGCCAGGTTTTAAGGGCATCTTCACATTAGGACAGGCGGATCAATCATTTTGAGTTAACTACCTGTGCTCAAGCATGGATATTCTTAAAACCGGACCTGTATAGCGGTCCCTGAGGACCGGCGTTGGGAATCCCAGCTGTAGATTGTACTGTACGTTGGCTGCAATGTAATATTTTTTTCTGCATTCATTTAAACTTACTACTATTGTACTAGATTGAAATACGGAATTACAACAATTTTCACCTGACACTCTGTTTCTTGTTCCTTTTTGTTGATTGCATTGGGACACAGGTCTTTTACATAAATTCCAGTGAGAATGCCACTGTAACAGTTCATATTAAATTTCCTTTCCCTAGAAAATAACATGCTTCAGTTTAAAGAAATACTGAATAAGGCTACACGATTCTGAACTGTCTTGGGTCTTGAGAATAAAATCCAAAACTAATGAGCCCCAGCTAATAATTATGACTATTGATCCCCACTGCCTTAAGATCTCTTTCACTGAGTAATTACTGAGACTTAGAGGCCAGCTGGGAAGGGCTCAACTCTAAATCAAGTTTTTGGCAAAACCATAGGTACTGAATGTGTTCTGTTTTCATTTCGATTTGTTATGAAGAAGAGATGCCAGAAGTGTATATGGATGTTCAGCATTATTATATACTGTACCAAGTTCGTATGAAGAAGAGGAGGTAAACATTACTTAAGAAACAAAAGAAGAGATGGGGGAGCACAATGTGAGGGGGATGTAATATCTTTCACTGGCGGTCAATGTGGTGTTTATACCTCTATTGATCCCTCATAGAAAGATCAAAAAACTCCTTGGATGGGGAGCTTGCGTACAAATGTGTGATCACAGGGATTAGATGGAAAAATAAATAAACTTACACAGCCTTGTGTAAGTTGTATCCCATCAAGGTTTCTTTTACTTCCTTTCGAGTCTTGCTTCTGGATGGTGGTGCTTCTTTCTTTCAGGTCCTTTTTTCTCCTGTAGGTCGGTGGATTCTTGACTGTAGTTCGCCTCTCGTGTGGATGTAAGTGTAAACAATAAAAGAAGGCAATTAGGCACATACATACACAGATCTGCTGCGGTAAGGGGTGAAGCAATATGATATTACCGCAGCAGATCTGTGTATGTATGTGCCTAATTGCCTTCTTTTATTGTACCAGGGACATACAGTAGAGCACTGCAAGGGTTTGCATGCCTTGTCAAAACAAATGTGGCAATGTTGGACATGCTCCTCAGCTATTACCACAGCCTTTTTTGCTACAAAATAAATCAGTTATAACATATTTTAGGCTTATAAACAGGCAGAATAGAGGAAAGACGAATTATGCCCAAATAAACACTTCAAATCATTAATGGTGACAGTGAAAATGATTACAACCAGTGGAAAGTGACTAAACCATTCAGAGATGTAACTGCGATGAACACGGGGATAGTGCCAATAAATTAATGTGAATATCAAAAAGTGCCAAAAAATAAAAGACCTACAATTCATAACCCGGAGGAACTGGTGCTGATCATTCAAAACGCACTCTCCCAAATCCTTCAAGAACTTGCCAGCGGGCGTCAGAGTGCAAACACAATTTACCATTGATGAAGCTCCTGTGAGTGAAACGCGTAGGGCTATTTGTTTGTGCGGACTATTCCTGCTTGCTCCAGCATCAGAGGAACGCTCTCATGCCCCTAACTTGCTGGAGGAACATCATCACAATCCAGAAGTGACATCATTGACTACGATGGACCCTTGAGCAGGAGACCACAAGGAGAACGATGCAGCTCTGTTGCGTTTGACCCTGGTTGTGGTCTTCATTGCAGGTTTGTGAGTTTAACCATGTTATTTTAATCACATTTGCTTATTATCCACATATCCTATCCACCATTTGAATGCCATTGCTGTGTTGCACTATTGTTGCCTTGTTGTTTTATTCATATCACATCTGAGGATCCTATTTGCGCTCTGATGTCCACTTCTAAACAGACATAAAGGGTTTGGATAATAATAATAAAAAACTGTAGTCATATCTTCAAATATCCTGTAAATGTGGAATAGTGCTTTAAGACACATTCATTTTTTTATTTCATTGATCCCACTAGTAAATGGAGGCTTTAGAACCATAAAGCACTGAGATAAGGTGTGAATTACATATCCACTGATGCTAGAAGACGTACCAATCAGCTACCGCCAAACACAACATGGTCATAATATATCCATCACTTCTCTCTTCCTCAACAAAAAAAAAAAAAAAGTAATTTGAAGGTGGACATACACTGTACATTTCAAACCCTTTCTGACAGCTTTATTCCTTGATATTCCTTCCTTCTATTCAATCAGACTGTAGCATGCACTTTGACATATGTAATGTACCTAGATGGAGTCGGGAGGATCAAAATACTAGTTAATCCTCACAAGATGGAGAAATAAGGAAGATCTCTTTGGGACAAAACCAGAGATGTTTGACCAGAGATTGACTGACTGATTGCTGCAAACTGCAATGATTTAGACACAATTTAGTATTGTAAGACACACTATGAGAACTATTCTGTGATGTTACTTATGCTGTACTGACCTTGTTTTGTACACTGAGTCTACAGTAAATCAATATACCATTGCCATGGAAATGTAAAGCAGCAGTGCACATTTAGAGAGAGATGTAATGTGCATCACTGCAAAGTATCACTATACACACTTGCAAGGCTCTGAGGCTCCTAATATCAGAATGCGGCTCTCCAAAGATTACAATGTTGTGGCCACCAACCCCATTGTTATAAGCAGATCTTCACTATTGATGATTAGAGAGAGTCAAAGGACAGTGACGAGGGGTGAAAAAGCCAGGTATTCATAGCCAATCAAGGAGTGAATTTAGGATCTATTGAAATATTGTGTAAAAAGGTTATCGCTTTAAGCCAAGCCAATACAGAAAGGTTTTGTTACGCTTCTAGTTAAAGTAATGGCACTAAAGCAGCTCAGATTAACCATTCTCTGCTGCATTAAAATATCACAGACCCCTGTCTACATTGCTCTGGTAAGAATGTTTCCTTTCTACACAGATATCAAGGTTATCTCCTGAACAGATGCAACCACTAGGGAGAAGCATAATGTATGCTTCCTGATCTCAAAGTGTGGGGCTCATTTGAAGCAACCTTACATTTTTGTTGTCACATTGTAATATGGTTTTTATACGCATTTCACTATTCAATTTGGGCTTGAGAAACAGACGGCGGAGATCGTTAGGCAAATGAACATTTAAAATACAATCTTCGGAGTGCATTGCAGGTTTGCCCTCTCCCGTGTAATAAATCAAATTTCAAAGTTCCCCGTGCTGACAATGATCGGGAAAACAACGTATCATCAGGAGGTAGACACATTCTATGTAGTTCCCTGTGCGTGGAGCTGTTGGGTACACTTTATGGCTTGCGCCGCAGTGTCCACAGGTGGAGGTCCTGACAAGGACATGTCAGCAGCTTGAGTTTACAGATTTATAGTTCAGATTTGTATTCTAGGATTTAACCTTTCAACTGCAGGTGCCCTCCAACACACTCCTATGACAGGTGCATTTTTGTTGTTGAAACCCAGAACACTGCCCCGGGCATCATTGCACAGTTGCAGCATAAAGCAGCTCTTTGTAGGAAAACCAGGCTGAAAACGGAATGCCATGTTTAGGAAGTAATAAACCAGACAATTGAGAGAAATGCTGCACACCTCAACGTAGAAAAAATAATGATACAGTTACCGGTGCTCCAGTGATTGCACGAAAGCCTGCGATCAGTCCTGGATAGATGAACAAAGGAACATAGGGCACAACGGATTTAGCATATCCAAACTCGTGTTGGCTCAATAAATGAGTTTGGATATGCTAAATCCCTTGTGCTCTATGTTCCTTTGTTCATCTATCTAGGAAGTTATAAAAACATTAGTATTTGGCTAAAATGTCTTACGTTCTCGCATTGGACTCATGGTATAATGATGGCACACAATTCCCGCAATGGCAGTGATCTGCAAAATCAGAACGTCTGGTACAATGTAAATGATATACAGACATTCAGCTATTGCAGAACCGGGATGTCATTTATTACGTACAGATCAACATTTCAGTCTCTGAAAGGACTTTCGTGAGGATCAATATTATCTTGCAAGAAGAAAACAAAGTTACTCTTGGACCAAAAGGTCAGGCGCTAGTAGATGTAAACACATTACTGTATATATTGAGTGCACAAACACAGAAATAATGAACACAACCAACTGTTCGTTTAACCCCAAATTAAAAATGTATTAACTTGGGGAAGCAATAAAAGGACCAATGTTTCGGATTCTAAACACGACTATCCTCAAACATTGAGCTTTGATTGTTTCCACAATGTAACTTAAAATAAAAAAAATAATGTTGTGATATTACTTGACTCTGAGTCAACCTACTAGGAGGACAATCCACACAGGATGGTCTAGAGCAGTGGTGCGCAAACTGGGGGGCGCAACCCCCAGGGGGGGCAGGAGATTTTTGGGGGATCGCGGGCGGTTGCTGAGGTCCTGCGCTCTCCCCCCCAGGCATTTAAATTAAATGCTGGGGAACCGCACAAGGCCTCTGCAACCTCTACTTACCGGGATTCAGCCGGCATGAACATGGCAATGCGGTGTCAAATGATGCAGCGGGATCATGTGACATCACAATTGCCCTTGTAACATAACGTGAAATGACGCCGCGGGTCATGTGACATCACACGACCCCGCTGTGTCATTTGACACCACGCGAGGTAAGGAGGGGGGCGGCCAACGGAGAAGGCAAGGCAGGGAGGGCGCCGCAAAAAATGTTTGTTCGCCTCTGGTCTAGAGGGTCACCAACAGGTCAGGTTTTAAGGATATCCTTGCTTCAGCATGAATAATTGAGCCACCGGTGCTGAAGCAGGGATATCCCCAATACCTGGCCTGTTGGTGACCCTTGAGGACTGGAGTTGGCCACCCCAGGTATAGAGGGTAAAACGGGCATAGTTGAAAGGACATGGCATACCATTGTCCTTGTTATTCACTGGCAATGACATTACCAGAAGCCATATTATCCTCCTCGTCATGCTGGGAGGATGAAGTCAAATAACAGAGGAACCATGAACCTCCTGTAACTAAGAAGAGGAGCAGTCATGCTCTAAGTGACCTTGATATCTCCGGTTTAGGTAATGTTAACTCCTCTGCAAAACATTGAGCTACTGTACGCGGACAGTTGCTTTCATACAGTTCCATTTAAAGACACGTAATTAATGGGCAGCTGTGACCCAAACAACAGCATTGTGACAAATTACTGACTTAGCGCTAGAATTTGCCCTGTGATACGTAGAGCCCGTTTTCTTTTAGTGGTCTTTATTCTTGTTTTTAGAACTATAACTGAGAATGAGACAGGATTCTGAAGAAATCAAAGAAGTCTTACTTTGGAAGCGGAGGCCGTGGAGGGATTGCTGGCGGTGCTTGTCACGGCGTCACTGCCAACTGTTGCAGAGGTGGTAGATGTTGGTGTAGGAAGACGGGATGGTACAATTGGTAGTGGCAGCAGCCCGGGCCTGTTGTTGCTGTTGCTGTTGGCTGTGCTGTTCAGATTGCTAGTGTTCACATGATTGCCACTGGGGCTCCACTCCCATCTCTCCCACCCGCCGCAGAAATCTCTCTCAAATCGGCTATGCTGTCGCGACATTTTCCCACCAGTGATGCTGCAGCTGCTTCCTCTCCAAATCTTCTACAGAGCGTGCCTGTAATGTTAAAAGGAAGCATTATTAATATCCAAACCAACTAAACAAGAAACATTATTTATAGGTGAGTGCTATTTGATAATTGATATGCGATCCCAGCATGCCCACTGTGTATAATGAGAAAGAAAAAAAAATAAGATTTATTTCCCTCTACTGTATAACTGGGTAATTATTAGAAATGAAAGTTCATTCTTTCAAAAAGGAAAAGAAAGTTCAGAGCAGAACTTTGAACAGCTCACGCTGTTTTCACTTAGAAAATAATAAATCCTAAACCAATTTTTTGTTCTGCTGTCTTTTATGATAAAATTGTAAACCGCTAGATTAAATGCATGGCTGTGCAAAGAAACAAAGCACTCTCTCTGATAAAACCAAGGCTAAATTTAGTAAATAAACATAGTGTATGAAAAAGTATAGCGTATAGGCAGCACTCAGTATGATAATACATCTACAAAGTAGTCAATGGTGGTGCAACGGGAACAAGAGACGGATCCTAACACCCTCAAAAGTATCCACACAAAACCCAACTAGGGTTAATAATGAACCAATGTCAAATGGATATGCCCAAAAATATATTTACTTGAATAAAAAACAAGGTCATTATAATGTAACAATAGTTAATGGACAGTGCAGGCACAGTGTATAAACACAATAGACATGGACAGACAAGTGTCCAATTGGATGCACAAAGCAAAGTGAGCAAATGGGGAACTATACACAGGAGAACAAATGACGAAAGGTGAGGGAGGGGGAGGAATAAAGGAGAGAACAATGGAGAAGGGAAAGGGAACACAAAGTGGAGGAAAGGGGGGCAATGTTGCGGGGGGGGGGGGGGGTGAGCACCTTCTTCTGGCCTGTCCTCACTGACCAGGAGAGTGTGTGGTACTTCCATTAAGATCCTCAGTTAAGTCTTCCCTTGCTAACAATGAGCACAGGTGTGGTGAGTATAGTCCCAAAATAGGCAAATGCAAAGTGCCCAGTATATACGATTGCTAACAATGTGCACAGGTGCAATTTAGTATAATCCCAAACTGGAGCGAAATGCCGAGCGCTAAAAAAAACTAGAGTCCTTCCCTGAGGGGGTAACGTTACGTAAGGTAGGAAGCACTAGATGCTGAAGCGAAGATAGCGAGATCTGGAATGAGGAACCTTAATTTGATATAAAGAAGAGGGGGGCTCAGGTCAAGCTACTTGGGATGCCCCTAAAGGTTACATCCAACGTTTCATTGTCAACATGTTCCTCCATCAGCGATGAAGGTGCATGTTGGCACCGAAACGTTGGATGCAACCTTGACTTTTAACAGTTATTAAACAACCTTTTTTGCTACCTTTTGATTTTTTCTTATTTTTTTGGTATGCTTGACTCTCTTTTGCCCTGAACCTTAATTTGACCAATATTCAACATGCTGTGAAGATGTTGTGCCAATGCAGCAAAGACTTCAGCTCCATTCATTTGAATGGGACCAAGATCTTCTTCAGTATTGTGACGATAGGGGTAAATGTGACTGCTTTTAATAACGGTCAAGTCCGCCATTACACCTACCTGTAGGGTGACAAGCAGTCCTGTTTTTTTAATGTCTGTCCTGACTGCCCGACATTCTTTAAAATGTCCCTTTTTTTTCTGACTCTCCCGGTTTTGATCATCAGAGGAAGGGGGGGGGGGCGCAGCAGAGAGCAAGAATGCAGGAAGGAGAGCGCGGAGCCCCAGCAGTGAGACCCGGAAGTGAGTCAGTGTCTGCTGCCAGGGCTCAAAATGGCCTCCCCCACCCACCTATACTCCACCACAGTGACAGGTAGGGTGAAGAATGGGGAGAGAGAAACGACTCTCTCTCTCTCTCTCTCTCTCTCTCTCTCTCTCTCTCTCTCTCTCACTCTCTCTCTCTCGCTCTCCATATATATATATATATATATATATATATATGGAGAGAGAGAGACAGACAGAATGGGGGGGAAAGAAAGACACACAGAATGGGGGGAGAGAGAGAGACACAGAATAGGGAGAGAGAGAGACACACAGAATGGGGGGAGAGAGAGAGACAGCATGGGGAGTGAGAGAGACAGCATGGGGAGAGAGAGAGAGACAGCATGGAGAGAGAGACACAGCATAGAGAGAGAGACACACACACAGAGCATGGGGAGAGAGACAACATGGGGAGAGAGAGCAGGGGAGAGTGACACAGACTGGGGGGAGAGAGAGAGAGAGAGAGAGAGAGAGAGAGAGAGGCACAGCATAGATAGAGAGACATCATGTGGAGAGAGACACAGCATGGGGAGAGAGACAGGCAGCATGGGGAGAGAGACAGACACAGCATGGGGAGAGAGACAGACTCAGCATGGGGAGAGAGACAGACACAGCATGGGGAGAGAGACAGACACAGCATGGGGAGAGGCAGACACAGAATGGGGAGAGAGGCAGACACAGAATGGTGAGAGAGACACACACACAGAATGGGGGTGGATGGGAGAGAGACACAGAGAATGAGAGGGGAGAGAGACAGAGAGAATGGGGGAGAGAGATAGAGAATGGGGGGGAGAGAGAGTCAGAGAATGGGAGGGGGAGAGAGAGAGGCACAGAGAATGTGGGAGGGAGAGAGAGACAGAGAATGGGGAGAGAGACACAAAGAATGGGGAGAGAGACAAAGAGAATGGGGGAGAGAGACAGAGAATGGGGGAGAGAGACACAGAGAATGGGGAAGAGAGACAGAGAATGGGGAAGAGAGACAGAGAATGGGGGAGAGAGACACAGAGAATGGGGGAGAGAGACAGAGAATGGGGGAAAGAGACAGAGAATGGGGGAGAGAGACACAGAGAATGGGGAGAGAGACACAGAGAATGGGGAGAGAGACAAAGAGAATGGGGGAGAGAGACAGAGAATGGGGGAGAGAGACACAGAGAATGGGGAAGAGAGACAGAGAATGGGGGAGAGAGACACAGAGAATGGGGGAGAGAGACACAGAGAATGGGGGAGAGAGACACAGAGAATGGGGAAGAGAGACAGAGAATGGGGAAGAGAGACAGAGAATGGGGGAAAGAGACAGAGAATGGGGGAGAGAGACACAGAGAATGGGGGAGAGAGACACAGAGAATGGGGAGAGAGACACAGAGAATGGGGAAGAGAGACAGAGAATGGGGGAGAGAGACACAGAGAATGGGGGAGAGAGACACAGAGAATGGGGAAGAGAGACAGAGACTGGGGGAGAGAGACAGAGAATGGGGAAGAGAGACAGAGAATGGGGAAGAGAGACAGAGAATGGGGGAGAGAGACACAGAGAATGGGGGAGAGAGACACAGAGAATGGGGAAGAGAGACAGAGAATGGGGGGGAGAGACACAGAGAATGGGGGAGAGAGACACAGAGAACGGTGGAGAGAGACACAGAGAACGGGGAGAATTTACCTGTCAATAATACATCTGCACTTCAGGGACCAGGGGTTAATGTTATGTTCAGGAGAAATGTTGCAACGTTGTCTGTGACCTTTCCAAGTAACTCTTTTCATGTACTGTAACTAAAGTTATTTTGCATTTCTACCCACCAATCTGGGGCTGGGGCATATTGAAAACACCTGGCCTCAACTCCTTGTTTATGTAGCTATGCTGTGCCAGGGTGTATAAAAAGGTGGGAGGGGAGACTACTAGTATCCAATATCACCACTGACAGACTGTCAGTCAGAACAGAACGGTCTACTAGTTAGTCATGAGAAGCTGGGAATAACTGCAGCAGGGAAGAAGCTGTGAATAACAGGGAGAAGCTGCAGAGTCACCCCAGGGCTAGTGCCAGGCCTGGAGTCGTGTTCCAGAGGACACTGCAGGGAAGAACAGGGGAAATCTTCTTATGGAGGTCCCTGCACCCACGATTATAGGGTAACCCCAGTTCCCCAGTCATAAATGTGTGTTTTGCTGTAAATAGTTGTGGATACTTTTCTCCAATACATTTGTTCGTATTACTCTGGTTCTGTCTGGTGAACTGATCCCTGGTGTGATAGTCTTGGTCTCCTGTGACAAATACAACAAAAAACTAAGGCATTTATGTACATTTAAACCATGAATTTAGTGAGCAATCTATATAAACCCAGGTAATTAATTTTGTATTTAACATTTTATTTTGTATTAATTTGGACATGGTTAGTTATGGCTATCTGCAATTTCACCATAGACAAAATTAAACAGAAAATCAAGGGAAGGGAAATGCCGGAGTAGAAAATGGGGAGATATGGGAACACCAATGAATTTGGAGCAATTAACATAGTTTGGTTACTTATAAATAAATACACCGCTTTGAATGTCATTATCGCTACAGAAACCTACTGTGTGGCTTGCTTGCTCCTCAGAGAGCATGTGCTGACATCAATGTTGTTAAGGAAGAACAGTACCTAGGGCTTTCATAGGCACCTCCAATGGAAACATTACATAGGTCAACCTTTCACAGCTTGAAAAAGCCTACAGATAAAATAATCATAATAATTATTATTTCCCTAAGGTATTGTGATGATGTTTCGAAAGGAGCCAGGAGGTTATGAAATATATTTCTATGGTTACAAGACATGAATCAATGGGTCTTTTACAACTCTTGAAGGTGTACAGTATGTAAGTTTATTAAAGCGTTCACAGCCAAAGGTTTCCTGAGCAGAGACAGAGTTAACTTGTCTAGCTCAGTGGAGGTGTCTTACTGGCACACAATCCTCCTACTATACAATTACACGGGGGTCAATATTCTGTTTGTTATACTTATTTTCATTCAAATTAATGCAAGTGTACGGTAGTTTGTGATACTTATTAATAGATGACCAATTTACATCTTTGCAGTTGAGATGACAGTGGATAGAACTTTGATGACAGCACAGTGTGTGTCTTTGTATGCTCTGTCCCCATGTAAAACAGACCCGTGAGCACTTGAAAGCGCTCTTTACTACAACAAATGTACACTTCTCCAGGAGCAATATCTCATTATGCTTATGACTGTTCTAACACAAACTGCTAAGCAGACGTTTAGCCAAATCAGGCTCACAGAATTGAATATAGAAAAATAGCAAAAATGTCAAACTGCATCTGATACAAACGTTCTGACCGTAGTTATGAGGCTCATAAAAAGACAAATTTATGTAAAGTGCTTATAGACCCATAACTATTTATGTGGGAAATACTTTGGATTCATCGAAGAGACACTTTCATCAGCCCTTATTGCAGTGAATAGGTTGGATAATGAAATTGGAACAACATTCAACAAGGTTTTTTTTCATAATAATACAAAACATTTTAATGGTGCATTATTTTCCCATGAAACAAAAATGAGAACAAATGCATTCTCTAAATGGAAACACTGCTACATGAGCAGCGTATAACATATGTAGTTACTATAACTGACTTTACACATTACAATGTAAAAGGTGCAGTCTTGTAAATAATGCGATGTTAACCAGCATTTACGCCCTTTAAAGGAGCATCCAAGACGGCAATTTGTTTTTATATAGCATTGAAGTAGTGGTCTCTGGAGCTGAATCCCATTTATTTCAGCTCCAGGGAGCCCCTGCTTCCAGAGCTACTTACCTTCGAAGTAGGTGCTGGTAGGTGCTGGAAGAAGGGGGTCTTCGGTGTTGAAATTAATGGGGTTCAGCTCTGGAGACCCCCTGCTTCAATTTGTTTATATATAAGTATATATATATATTTTAATTTTTTTGTGATTGTGTGTGCATATATATACAGTGTATATATATATATATATGCATCTTTGCTAACACGGTACTGATACCTCTACATATGTATATATATATATATATATGTATATATATATATATATATATATATATATATATATACACTGTATATATATATATATATATATATACAGTGTATATATATATATATATATATATATATATATATATATATACATATGTAGAGGTATCAGTACCGTGTTAGCCGAGCTTCTATAATCAAAAAATAAATAGATGATACCGTTCTGTGGCTAACGAAATGCTTTTATTTGTGCGAGCTTTCAAAATACACTGATCTCTTCTTCCGGCGATGTTACAATATAACATATATATATATATATATAAAAATAAAAATCTTCCAAAAATTATATATATATATATATATATATATATATATATATATATATATATATATATATATATATATATATATATATATATATATACATATATATATAGAATCCAATGCACAGCCGGCACACCATATGCAAGTAAATAAGTTTTGGTGCTTATCCCATAAAACAATAACAGACCATACGATACCGGTTGCAACACGACATCAAGGGACAGACGCAGGTAAGTAAATCAAAAATGTTCTATATTTGATAGAAGACACAAAAACCGACGTTTCGGTCCCCCAGTGGGACCTTTCTCAAGGTGGTGCACCACCTTGAGAAAGGTCCCACTGGGGGACCGAAACGTCGGTTTTTGTGTCTTCTATCAAATATAGAACATTTTTGATTTAGTTACCTGCGTGCTGTCCCTTGATGTCGTGTTGCAACCGGTAAAGTATGGTCTATATATATATATATATATATATATATATATATATATATATATTTATATACACATACATACATACATACTGTTTTCTGGAGGAGGACCCCGCGGTTAAGCCTGGACTGTGCCATTGACCACCTAGCACAAGCTGTCTATGCTATGAGAGACGCCATCTGCCCAGTGTGATCGCAGTGAGTTGGTTGTGTCCCCATAATCCATCTACCGGCTGGGCATTCGAGGCTCCTTAAAGATACCTTTTATGTGAATATTGCATATTTATTTCTTATAAGTGTGCATTGTCTACCACCTATTTTTATAAATAAATATTCATCTTCCTACTGTGAAGATAATGCACTAGGGGGTGCGCTTTTTTCTTTTCTTTTTCCTAATATATACATACTGTACATACATACAAATCACAAAATTCCACCAGCTTGGATTGCCTCGTTAAAAGCATGGTGTTATGAATAATGGCAATTATTCTAAATTATTTGCAACTGATCTTGTTCTAGCCTAAAAGACATTCGTCCCATACATTTACCCCTTTCTCTCCAGTAAACGCCCTGTTTCCGTGTCTATATTGCAGAACAAGGGCCTTGGCATTGCTCCAAACTGCAATAGAGCCAAAGGTGTATTGTAACGTTGATACAGTAATAAAGATATTATTTTGTTAGACTTGTGTGCCATCCTCTTTTGAGCAATTTCCAGAAACCTTTTGATGCCTGAGGCTACAGATACATTGCAAAGAATTTCGTTCAGCTGCCAAAGGTGTTAACATGCTGTATGTACAAACAAACACCCTACAAATAAAACACGACAGGCTTAACATTCATAGGTGAAAATGGCCTTCAGTATCCCAAGTGGCTAGCTAGTCTATATTACTTTGTTGTTCAACGCAATATTATGGCAATATCAGTCTAATTGCAAAATATTGCCTGTCTTTATCACCTAATCAAGCTGGTGTTAGGCCTATATAATAATATATTAATGAAAGGCAAAAAAAAGCCCCAAAGCTACATCCAACACTACAAATTATTATGTTACATATGATCTGCTATTCTTCTCATAAGTACGGGTCATTCGTCAGTCCTTTGGCCTAAGCATTATAAGCCTGCAACCATGTCAAGGTTAACCCTTCATGGCAGGTCCTACACTGCCTGCACACGTTCCCCGTACCTCTATGCTGGAGGAGGAGAGGTCTCATCACGAGTATATCGCAGCAGTATCAGCAGGGCTCAGCAAATTATAATGTTACTCACTCCATGGCCCCCACTCACCATTTTATTTGGTATAAATTCCTAATAAGAACTAATAACAACATTCAAAGAGAGGGGGGGGAGTGCTCTGTGTGGAGAGCAGGGGGTCTCTGTGTGGAGAGCAGGGGTGGCTCTGTGGAGAGCAGGTAGGGCTCTGTGTGGTGAGCAGGGGGGGTGCTCTGTGTGGAGAGCAGGGGGGCTCTGTGTGGAGAGCAGGGGGGCTCTGTGTGGAGAGCCGGGGGGGCTCTGTGTGGAGAACAGGGGGGGCTCTGTGTGGGAGCAGGGGGTTCTGTGTTGGAGCATGGGGGGCTCTGTGTGGAGAGCACGGGGGCTCTGGGTTGGAGCAGGGGGGCTCTGTGTGGGAGCATGAGGGGGCTCTGTGTGAGAGCAGGGGACTCTGCACAGGGAGCAGGGGGGCTCTGCATGGGGAGCAGGGGGGATCTGCGTGGAGAGAAGGAGAAGCTCTGTATGGGAGCAGGAGGGACTGTGTGGGATCAGCAGGGCTGTGTGTGGGAGCATGGAGCTCTGTGTGGAGAGCAGGGGGGCTCTGTGTGGGAGCACAGGGGGCTCTGTGTGGGAGCAGGGGTGGGGCTCTGTCTGGGAGCACGGGTGCTCTGTATGGGAGCACGGGGGCTCTGTGTAGGAGCAGGGGGTGGGGCTCTGTGTGAGAGCAGGGGGGGGCTCTGTGTGGAGAGCAGGGGGGCTCTGTGTGGGAGCAGGGGGGCTCTGTGTGGAGAGCAGGGGGGCTCTGTGTGGAGAGCCGGGGGGGCTCTGTGTGGAGAACAGGGGGGGCTCTGTGTGGGAGCAGGGGGTTCTGTGTTGGAGCATGGGGGGCTCTGTGTGGAGAGCACGGGGGCTCTGGGTTGGAGCAGGGGGGCTCTGTGTGGGAGCATGAGGGGGCTCTGTGTGAGAGCAGGGGACTCTGCACAGGGAGCAGGGGGGCTCTGCATGGGGAGCAGGGGGGATCTGCGTGGAGAGAAGGAGAAGCTCTGTATGGGAGCAGGAGGGACTGTGTGGGATCAGCAGGGCTGTGTGTGGGAGCATGGAGCTCTGTGTGGAGAGCAGGGGGGCTCTGTGTGGGAGCACAGGGGGCTCTGTGTGGGAGCAGGGGTGGGGCTCTGTCTGGGAGCACGGGTGCTCTGTATGGGAGCACGGGGGCTCTGTGTAGGAGCAGGGGGTGGGGCTCTGTGTGAGAGCAGGGGGGGGCTCTGTGTGGAGAGCAGGGGGGCTCTGTGTGGGAGCAGGGGTGGGGCTCTGTCTGGGAGCACGGGGGGCTCTGTATGGGAGCACGGGGGCTCTGTGTGGGAGCACAGGGGCTCTGTATGGGAGCACGGGGGCTCTGTGTGGGAGCAGGGGGTGGGGCTCTGCGTGAGAGCAGGGGGGGCTCTGTGTGGAGAGCAGGGGGGCTCTGTGTGGAGAGCAGGGGGCCCTGTGTGAAGAGTAGGGGGCCCTGTGTGGAGTGCAGGGGGGGCTCTGTGTGGAGTGCAGGGGGGTTTCTATGTGGAGTGCAGGGGGGGCTCTGTGTGTAGTGTAGGGGGGCTCTGTGTGGAGAGATGGGGGCTCTGTATGGGGAGCATGGGGGGCTCTTTATGGGAAGCGTGGGGGGCTCTGTGTGGGGAGCGTGGGGGGCTCTGTGTGGGTAGCAGAGGGCTCTGTGTGGGAGCAGGGGGGCTCTGTGTGGGAGCAGGGGGGCTCTGTGTGGGAGCAGGGGGGCTCTGTGTGGGACAGGGGGCTTTGTGTGGGTGCAGGGGGGGCTCTGTGTGTGGAGCAGGGAGTGCTCTGTGTGGGGAGCAGGGAGTGCTCTGTGTGGGGAGCAGGGGAGGCTCTGTGTGGGGAGCAGGGGAGGTTCTGTGTGGGGAGCAGGGGAGGCTCTGTGTGGGGAGCAGGGGAGGCTCTGTTTGGGGAGCAGGGGAGGCTCTGTTTGGGAGCAGGAGGGCCCTGTGTGGGAGCAGGGGGGCTCATAATCTGTACTGAAATCTATAAAAACTCTGTTAGATTCCCTTAGTGCGACCATGTGCAGTAGAACATAGAACTGTGACCTGGATGTAGTCAGTGTCTCCAGTTCCAGGAAAAAATCGCTAACCAGAGCTCCGACTGCAGTAGAGACACAAGAGGAGAGAGGCCAAAATGCACTCATCCCAGGCGAGTGGGCGAGTGCATTTGTCGAGCCCTGTATATCAGCACCTGCCAATGAAAGTGAGATGGGTGAGCTTAAAACCAAGGAGGAGGGGTCACAAACCTCCTAATAGTTGTTCACAACCTACACTTCAAAACACACACACACAGTCACTGCTAGCTCAAAACCCAAACCCCTCTAAATATATATTTATATTGTATCATAGGAGTGCTACTGGGTAGTGACCTAATATATACAACAATGGTTGATATATTAAAGCTCAACATTACTCTATATCGTGACATTCTCATTTTCAAAGGGTGTACCAGAAATTACTGCGTTCACTATTTAATGACAGAAAGCAGATCTATAGAAAATAAGGTGCCAACATGACATGAAAAACGAATCAAAATTTTATTAAAATAGGTATATACAACAGAAGGGAAGGAGGAGGAAGAGGGTAATGTATTTTGTAAGAAATTGCATGTTGTGCCATATGTTAGACGCTTTCTATTTTTATTCTAAGAAAATATAGTTAGAAATATTTCATGTAAACATGCCACAGTTATTTCTATGAAGCTTATTGTGCCATCGATCTTGATTATAAAGATGTAAAATTTCCTCTCTATAGAAATGAAGAATAGATTGAAGGGTAGAACCTGCGAGGCCAGTAAGGAGAAGGTTGCAGTAGTCCAGATGGAAGAGAATGAGGACATGCATCAACATGTTAGTAGTGGAGCAACACAGGAAATGTTTGTATTTTAGCAATGCTATTAAGAAAAAAGCCTTAAGTTGAGAAAGAGAAGAGTTAAATATGATGCCTACACATGGTCTTAAAGGTCTGGATTTATGTTGGGGTACTAACTGTGATGAAAAAGATTTTGATTTAGGTGAGATTATGAGCAGCTCAGTATTTGACATTGAGTTTGACGAATCTTGCTACCATCCAGGATGAGATTGCTGTGAGCCTGATAGAGACCTGGGACTTTACTGCAGATTTAAGGTTCTGTGTGGATAGATTTAGTGTTGTGTCATCTGTGTACAGGTGATCCTTAAAGCCAAACTAATTAATAAGGTGGCCAAGGGAGAGTGTGTAGAGAGGTGAGGTCCCAGATCCGATTCTTAAGGTACACAATCCGAAACAGTAGATCAACAGAGGAAGAAGGGGAATTCCCAATAGATACACTAAATGAACAATAAAAGAGGTAAGAAGAAAGTCAGGTGAGGGCCTTGTCTCAAACATCAAGGGAGTGGATGGTGGGAAAGAGTAGTTGGTGGTCAACAGTATACAATACTGCAGACAGGTTGAGTAGAATAAGAAGGAGCATATTTACATAATGCAGTCCAGAATCAACATTTACCAATGGGGAGATAGTTGCTATTTTGGTGAGTGCTGTTTCAGTAGTGAGTGATGTTCAAACCTGATTTGGGGGGGCGTCAATGAAAGCATATGAGCCGAGGAAAGAAATAATGCAGAAAGATTCTCACAGTCGGTATACAGAGGGATGGAAAGCTACCAGAGGAGAGGGGGAAGTTGAAAATGTGTGTGCAGGGATCAGAGAGGGAGAGAGAGGTCAGAGGAGATGGGAAGGAATGGTATCAAGCCAGTAGGTGGTATAGAGAGAGCAGATGAGTAACTGAGATACTTACTCCTCTGTAACAGGGGAAAGACATCTAGAGTAGATTAGGGGGGGGGGATTCAGAATAGGTGTAGACAAATGCACAAATGGGTGTACCTTGTCTTTCAAGTAGTCAGCAAAAGTTTGAGGGGAGATGGGCAAGAAACAGTTAGTAGAAAGTTTAAGGAGAGAGCTATAGAATCAGAGGGTAGGGTGGACAGCGAGAATTCAAAGTTAGAAAAGTGGAAGTAGCAGAAGAAATAGGATGATAAATTACTATAATACATAGGATGACTATCTAGAGACAGAGAACGTGAAACTCAAAGGATAGAAAGGACGGAATAGCAGGAACAGATTATACCTGGCTTCAACAGAGAGGGAAGAAATCTTACTCTCCCACCACAACCCTATGGGTGAGTAGTATGAGAGAAGATTTAAATCCCTATATTAGAATTCTTAAGATGAAGTTTAGGCACAACATGACTAAAATTGGCAAAAAAAATGAAATATTATCACAAGATGTTCTTAATTCATATAACAATGTGTGGTTTTTTTTAATCCCTGTATATGCTTCAGCTACACAGCAACAATAAAACTGAAATCAGTATTTTGAATGCAGATTACTTCCACATGGTCCTAAAAAATGCTTCATGTTAGTAAATAAGCAACCACTCTTGTACTCTGCACAAGGACAGCCGACAGGGTCAAGCGGCAGAGGGTGACATGCCCGGCAGTCTGAACCTGGAAGTTAGGCCCAGCCGGATGTCAGGCCAAACTTCCGCTATCAGTCGCCATGGTGGGCCTCTGCCAAGTTGCCAGGTAGGGCCTGGACGAACCCCGCACCCCCTGCTTCACGGGTACGGACAGGGAGGGGAGGACTGAGTTAGAGAAAGAGGACTTAGTGGAGAGTGAGGAGGATTGAGAAAGTGGGAAGGGGAGAGATATGGGGTGGAGGAGAGAGGGTCCCAGAAAATCTGTTGGTGGCCCTGCTCTGCACCTCATCCTAGTTTAAAAATTTCAAGCCTGCATTAATACAGCCAGCCAACACCTTACTTGGACAAGCATAACAGTAGCAAACGGTAATACTTCTGTGTGAACACATTGAGGCATATGTATCAAGGCAAAGTGGTGCAATTCTGGGGGCAAAGAATATGCACCATATTTATCAAAGCAAAAAATCTAATTGAAATGAATAGGATGTTTTTCTTTGATATATACAGTATGATGCAATTGTTTTGCCCCAGAATTGGTCTACTTTTGCACTTTATACATATGTCCCATAATCTTTTTTTTCTGTTGCAGAAATTACAAATCAACATTCCTCAATTAATTATCTACTGTCGTTGTAATTCTTCCTATAACAATAATTGGTAGAGTAATTAAATGTATTTAGTACTGCTGATTCTCGCCCACATTACGGTATGTAAATATGCTCCTAGGAGAGACTTGAAAAACAAAGCGGGACTATATCTCATTTCCGTAGAGAGATATTCAAGGTCAATATTCTGATTCTATTGGAAGAATTAAAGGAACAGACCCTTGTTTATGCAAATCCTTGCTAATGTAGGTTTCAGAATAACGTTGCAATAATACTCCATACCTTTCAATTACCAGATGTGTACATTTATTGAAGTTAAAAATATCTCTCTATTTAAACTTGATTAAAATAAGGTGTGCATAAGCAGCCAAAATATTACAAGTTACACCTCCCAATGGAACTGAACATATATGAAAGGGTGTTGTCAAGCTTGTCCCAAATGAGCACCTGCCTGGTTCACAAACACTTGAAAACCAGTTCAGTGGACCATGCTATCTGAATATTAACTTGACATATTTTGGATGCTTATGCACACCTTATTTTAATCAAGTTTAAATAAAGAGATATTTTTAACTTCAATACATTTAACATCTGTAACTGAGTTTTTCTCTCTTGGTGGCTATATAAGTATATTTCTCAGTACAGCACACTGCTTTTCAGCCTATTCAAGTAGCTGAGCAGGGGTTCTCCATTCCTTCCCTTCCCACTCCCTTCCTTCCCACTAGGTATATCTACTCCATATCTCCACAGCTGCATTCCATCTGAACCCCTTCAGCCTACATCCGTGTCGCCCCTTTGACACAGCTGAAGGGCAGCTAAAGGGTGTGAGCTGATGTTTGGCACTGTTAAAGCTTCTCTATTTCAGTCTAAAACTCAACAGCCCTTTTACCCCCTGTACCCAATTTTCCAACTCTATCTGTTCATGAAATGTCTGTGAATTGACTGTATAACCTCTGTTCATTTAATGTAAATATGTATTGTTATAACTCGGTGCCCAGAACATACTTGAAAACAAGAGGTAACGCTCAATCTGTTACTTCCTGGTAAAATATTTTATAAATAAATACCCCCTATCAGCATCACACTTTAATCATTAAAGCACTGTTTTTTTAAAAAACTTTTTGGGGTTTAGGAACCCTGTAATTATATTGTGAAATTCGGCAGAACCCCAACCCTCTCTAATAGTGCGACTGAGATCAGATACTTCCTAAGGAACCCCAACCTTCTCTAATAGCGCGTCTTAGATCAGATGCTTCATAAGGAAACCCAACCCTCTCTAATAGCACGTCTGAGATTAGATTCATTGTAAGGAACCCCAACCCTCTCTAAGAGCACGCCTGAGATCAGGTGCATTGCAAGGAACCCCAACCCTCTCTAATAGCGCGTCTGAGAGCAGATACATTGTAAGGAACCCCAACCCTCTCTAATAGTGCGTCTGAGATCAGATGCTTCGTAAGGAAACCCAACCATCTCTAATAGCGCGTCTGAGATCAGATGCATTGTAATGCCTCTGATATAGTGGGCACGTGCGGCAGAGCACATAGAGTCGAGCACGCCTCTCCGCCGAGCAATCTGTGGCCTGATATACACAACAATGGGGAGGCATAGCGGAGGCGTGGCCAGGACATCACGAGGCTGGTTCACCCTCATTGGCTGAACCGTTCACGTGAGCCGGCCATCGTGCGTCAAAAACAAAATCCTTTGTCTTCTGAAAAAACTGCAGCACCATCGCGCGCTCTATGGCCTGCCTCATTGAGGTGCGGTCTTTTGTTCACACCGCACGTAGTATTGGCGCAGCCTAAGGAGCCCCAACCCTCTCGAATAGCAAGTCGGAGATCAGATGCATTGTAAGGAACCCCAACCCTCTCGAATAGCAAGTCGGAGATCAGATGCATTGTAAGGAACCCCAACCCCCTCTAATAGTGCATCTAAGATCAGATGCATTGTAAAGTCTTCGGTTGTATTTGGTACATCTCCTTTAGGGATGCCCGGGGAACCCCAATACTGTAGTTTCTAGGAACCCCTGTTGAAAAACACTTCAGTAGAGGCTTGAAATGCAAAGTCACTAGAGGGAATATGCGTTACGCAAACTTCTGAGCTGGGGGGTTACTAGACTACATACGGTTAAAACATTGTGCATTCCACAGTTCTAGAAAAACACATTTCCATTTTTTTCCCTGTACATTCAATCTTGGAGTCATACGGTAAAAATCAATTTACTGTGTTCTTTCACCCGTATAATCACTCAGAATACTTTTGCCTTTCACTTAAATGTTTATATTGAGTATTATTTAATGTTTTAAGAGGTAGGTTGTAAAGCCCTTCCTGAGGCTTCATCGTGTCTGCTGTGACTTCGTCTCCTCTTCCATATTGTGATGACAGACACTTTACGTGTGATCAGCAATACGGGTGAAGCAAATCACTCACACAAACAGTATATCCACTAACTTTCAATACCTGGTGGCCACATCGTTGTCAAAATGAAGTGCAGCAGGTTTGGCTATCATGGTCAGACTCAACCAGTCTTGCTTTTTAGCTCCCATTTCCTTTAAAGCTTACTACAACTGGCAAACAGATTTCAACAGGATAGGTGAAAACAGCTCTCACAATATTCAAAATCAGGCCACAACTGCTTTAAGGCACAAGAGCTCCATCAAAAAACCAACCAATTTACCAGAATATCCAAATGTCCTTTTTTTATTACACAAAGAACCATCTGCCTCAGGTGTACCCAAAAACCCTCTACTCCATCTGTCAGGTATCAATATACAGTATATGTTAAAAATGCTAAGGAGTCATTCTCTCATGGGCAGACAAAGCTTTATTTATCAGTCTGTCTCCCAAGTTATGTCACTTGCTGTCCTGTGCTCTGTGCTGTGGTCTGCACGACACAGTGTCTATAGCCAAGTCATAGAGCAGCTGCAGGTCTGTTTTGGAAAAAGTGTAGGGTTAAGGACCGTGCTTTGTGCAGAGCGGATCCAGACATCAGCAACAAGTAAATGAAAATGAAGGGCAACATTTTTCACCAGGTTACATTTGGCAACAGTTCGGAGGTGTAACAAAGCAGCAACTTCAATAAAGACAGACAGGTACTGTCATTTCTGCATGTTTTTTTTTTCCACCACTATAAAGACAATGCAGCCATAAAACGTACGGTAAAGCTCAATTATTCTCAGATTTCAATGTTTACTCAACAACAAAGTGCGTTAGGGTATATTAATGAGCAGAAGGTACAGCCCCACTTAGAAAGTTGAACTGTAGTTGCAGTGCATAGGAAACACTTAGCCATATAACAGTTCTTGACAAAATATTGTCTATGATCTCAGGGGTAGAGTGGGGGGGGGGGATGCCTCTCTGTGCCAAAGATGCTGCACCCTGCGCTGGTAGGTGGGTCTTCTCATGTGCAGCTTCAGAGGTCTGGAACTCGATATCACCAGAGCGCACGTGACGGCCTTACCACTGTTTCGGGCTCGGTGTAAGACTTACCTCTTCTTTCTGGCTTTTCCTATCTAACAAAATCTATTGTATTTCATTTTAGTTTGGACTTAAAAGGAGCACTGTAATGTTTGTCAGTTTAAGTGGAGGCGGGTTTTTACTTAAAAATAAATAAATGACGACAACAACATTCGTTTCATAATTTATGTATTTGTATCCTGAATAGGAGCATTGGTTTCTGTTGCTTACCTCCAGCTGTATACAATTCCGACAGTACTATACAGCATAACAAATTATTTATTTTCTAATTCACATTGTATGTATTTTAAAATATGAAGGGGGTTTCTATTCCAAAACATTTATATTTATGAAAGACAAGTACAGTGTATCCTAAAATATCCAGTACCCTGTTTTAGATTTTGCATATGGTATTTCTCCAGAGATTTAATTGGATATGCATTGAAACAAAACCAATATTTTTTTTTACGTTGATGAGATGGAATCTAATTATTTCTATCCCTTAATACAGAATAAAAAAAACTGCATGCAGAGCAATGGGGTGCGACATCATAAAAAAGAGTTAGAATCACAACACAGACATTTTTTTTTAAAAGTGTTATACATTATGATGATAAAAACAAAAGTTGTTCAAAGTAGAATATAAGAGATTGTACCAGTTACCCTTTGAGTGCCAGAGGGGTTGCGGTACTTGAGTGCCATGGCCCCATTGGCAGAGTGCGGTCACGTGACAGCGGTGGCCATTTTCCAGGAAATGGAAGAGGAGGAGTCTACCGTTTTATCACAGGGCTCATGGCGGCCTGCGTTCCATGGGAAAGCAGGAAGCAATCCAAGAAGAGAAAACAACCTTCCCTGGGCATGACGTACCCACGTCGTCATGGGGCCCCTGGAGTGTCAGAGCCTTATGTCTTGGGGAACTCAAAGGGTTAAGTTGTGAATATTATTTGAAGACAAATAGGATGAGATTCTGGCATCTGTCCTCTAGCTGGAATAGCAGCTTTCATAAAGCAGGTTTTCCCATTTTGTCTTTTTTTCTCTCCTAGTGAAAGGCTAAGTCAGGCTAATCTTTCAGTAGAGCAGATACATACCGGATCCTGGATTGCTACGGTCCCCTAAAGATATCTAATTTTCAACTCCACAGTATCTTTCCAAAAGCAATCAACAGGATTGGAAATAATCCCCCAATAAGATGGACACCCTGCTCCCTCCCATTATGGAGGACATAAACAGAACGTACCCAGGTATACTTCCTTTGCTATATTTCTCAAAGCAAGGTTATCATAATTAATGCATACACAGATTTGATATAATGGTTGTAAAGGGAACTAAACAGCAACAGTGGTTTACCTGTGCAGAGCTAATGAAATGACAATCCTACAATACATGCATAACAATAACTCTGATATATATAGGGACAGAATGTAGTCTGATCACTAACCAAACTTTAGGAGGACCATTTCTGATACCAAGTGTCTCAAGTTGACCTCAAAGCTTGTTAACCAAGTTGTTACATTTGACAGAAATTAGTAGACCCACAAGGTTTCCACCTTATGAAATCCACAGACAGTGATTTACAATTATATTTCCAATTCATCTCCCTCATTTCTCCCGCTGACTGAATTGATTACACATGTAAGCAACTAAATAAATGAACACAATGTTCTTGATACTTTCATGCATGCACATGAGCCAAGTTGTGCTATTAGTGGCAACTTAATGATGAAAAGGCTATTTGCGTTAATAAATAGAATCTGCCATGTCTTGGTTGGAAGCGGCAATCTGTGCTGCTTGGGATGTTTAAGATTACCTGAACTAGGGAGTTCCATCTAGCTCATTTATTGTCCACCGACGCCTGGAATCCCAGTTCCCAATGTCAAATGGGTCCGTCCACTGGGCAACAATACTTGCCTGGTTTACACAAAATGGCTGAAGGACCGAGCATGCTCTAGCGGCCAATAGAAACCTACATTGTGCCTTTCAGTGGCACAGCTGGCATATTTCTTGCGTCAAGCGGCGCAAAATAAAAAACGGCAAATATCTCGGAAATCTGGAGGTCCCTGGACATCAGGGGACCACAGATAAGCTCCAAGGGACCCCCAGGTTCAGATAAGGTTAAATGAAATGTACTTGGGGGTTGGTGGACTGCTTTAAACACTGAATCATTCACTGCCTCTTTTACCCAGAATATAATTCATTTTCTTTCGAAATATGGGTGATGTGTGTGAGGATCCTTCCTGGATTATAACTAATGTCCTCTGATGTGGCAGCATGAGACTGTACTACTATTGCAGCTGCCAGCAGCTCCTGTGTTAGATGCACTACAAACAGATTAGTGGATCTGTGTGCTGATGTAAAAGGAAAAACATGTCTACCCATTTCCCTATCTATACCACCAAAGTCCTGCTTCCTGTTGCCAGATCAAACATTGGGGCACATGCATCAAGTGCCAGTATGGGTTATCCCATCTGTTCTGGCATTGCCTCTCATTCAAGTCAATAGGAGTTAACACTGTAACGTGTGATAATCCTTTCCAGCACTTAATGCATGTGCCCCATTGAGTTTTAATGCTGGTATGCCTGCGCTTTCTGCTCTGTGAACCTGTCCATTTTGTCAACCTGCCTAATCGCTCCCAGTCCTGATCTCAGATAGTCCTAACTACTTTGCTGCCTTAGTCCCATGGGTACTGCGCCCCAGATAAATATATCTCTGTCTTCCTGGCCACCTGTCCTGTTTAATGTACTGCTCGGCCATTAGAATCAAATTCCTGCTCTGGAAGCTGACCATGACTCGGCAGTTTCAAGATGATCATTTTGGTGTAATTGTAGAGCAGTGTTTTTCCACCAGGGTTCCTAGGAACCCTTGGGGTTCCTGGCCATCCCTAAAGGGTTCCCTGTAAGTTTCAGGTCATTTTAAAATTCTACCAGATACAGAAGAATTTACAATGCATCTGATCTCAGACACGCTATTAGAGAGGGTTGGGGTTCCTTACAATGCATCTGGTCTCAGGCGCACTATTAGAGAGGGTTGGGGTTCCTTACAATGCATCTGATCTCAGACACGCTATTAGAGAGGGTTGGGGTTCCTTACAATGCATCTGATCTCAGACACGCTATTAGAGAGGGTTGGGGTTCCTTAGAATTTCACATAGAGTTCCTTAACCAAAACATTTTTTAAACCACTGTTGTAGAGTATCAACACGGAAATATTAGCTTGAATTCCAGGCACCATTTTCTTGCTCCCAATTGTACCAAAGTAAAAATAAATAAATAGTTCTACAAGTAAAATCTGGAGCAGACTATCACATAGATGCAAGATAAAATTGCTTCTCTTTGCTCAAGTTTTGCTCCAGAATTACCTTGATGGATATACCACAATGGCCCCAAGCTGTTTGGCATATCTTGCCTACATATATAATGATAATGATCACAGAAGAGAAGTGACCCAAGGCAAGCACTGAAGCTCACGCTCTGACGCTTTGTTGTAATAATTAAAAACTATATTTTATTTTTATACAACAAGCTAAAATAATGGGTGTTAAAATGGCAATCTGAACGCGTGCTGGATTCAATTGCTGAGTGCAGTATATGCGCAGGATCCTAACAATAATAGTGGGCCATGAACAGAAAAAGGTATCCACTAAAAAGCAGTCCCTTAATAGGGTATGCTTAACGTGTAGATAGAGGAGGGAATGTTCTGCTGTTGAGCTGTATATATAAATCCAGGTTGTTCACTGGGGATTAGTATTCAGACTTGTTTGTATCTCATTAAACAAATGAAAATAAAACTTTATTCAAAGTGTCTGATTTTATTAATGTCTTTTTATATGTATTGCTTATTCGTCTTATACACAATACAAGAACCCAGTCTCATTCAACGGTAAGGTCAATGAAATCTGTATACACAGGGTGTTTATACATGAGCAAGACGCAGACTGTGCTGCAGCGTGGAAGGGATAGATCTAATTTAACCCTTAATATCAAGGGGCTGCAATGAGTGCAACAGCTAACCTATGGGTAGAATGGCATAGGGCTATGGTAAGTGGTAGCCTATATACTCATTAGGTGTGTTTATAAGTGTTGACACATGAGCAGCCACTTTCAATTTGCTACATATATAATGGCCACTATAAACATAGGCAAAATAAGACTAAAGAGTAATTGAAATGTATAATGTTTAGTCACACGCTCTACTTTTTCTATTCTTTTCATTTTTTTTTCTAATTACATATATTCATGAATAGGCCCATGTGTTTTACCAATAAAAAAAAATAGGTATTTTGAATGCTATCATATTATTAATGAATATTAATTCCAGTATGTCATTATATACAGTAGCACCTACTTTGTCATGCTAGTCTCAGTTAGTGATTTGGGAGTGCTTACAAGGAGTAATGGGAAGAATTAGGGAGAAGTTACTAGATAAACACTTCGCAATAGGATGTATAAAATTCCACCTTTGTGTTGGCCCACAACACCGATTTTGCATTTTGATTTCACTAGAAGGGGAGGAAAACTCGCCAACTAAAACTGTATGTATCTCGGGAACTTAAGGTCCACCGAGATGAAAAATACAGTAGCTCGGTTCGGCTCTGAAGAACCCTTCTGTTATAAATGTAAGGATGTGCATATATATAAAGGTTCCGCGCTGTCAATCACATAGGCAGCGCCATATTATTCCCTCTGTCAGCAAGGTCACTGTGTACAGGTTGGACTGCGCATGCGCGAGAGAAGCGCGCGAAGGGCAACCAATCTGTGGAGACTTTGGGAGTTTGAACTCTGAACTCCGACTGCGAGAGAGTCAGCTGAGGCTGAGGACCAATCGGGTGCGAGACTCTGTATAGAGGAACCGGATGCGTGTGGGCGGAGGGTCAGAGCAGAGAGGGAGGTGAAGGAGGAGGTTGGCGGAACCTCGTGTGCGAGAGCGGAGGGTCAGTGACCCGTCCGCTTAGGTGAAAGGTATTCCCCCGGCCGGAGGAGTATTCCCCTGTCATCGTAGGGTGCTGTTTTGTAAGGACGGCCCTAGTCGGTAGGGACATTTCCCATTAGTGTGGTTTAGCTGCGGAGCTGCGGCCGCCATCTTGGATTGGATACAGACGGCGCTGCAGCAAGGAGTGACGGCGAAAGGCTGGAGCAACGCTAGGACCCTGCGTGGAGTGTGACGGTCATCGCAGTGACCGGAAGGTATCATTGTCTACAAGTGCACCTACACCGGTCACCAGGCGCTGATCCCGCCTCCCACTAACTAATTGGGCCACCCGTGCAAATCCTATGGTACCATACCTATACTGGTTATAAGACATACTCCTAGGGAGAGTGGCAGAGCCACCTATGTACAGGACATTATCCCTAATAAGGTGTGGCCGAGCCACGGTGTGTGTGTGTAATGTTATATGTTTATTCTGCAGATCATTTGTTCTTTATGCATGATATATAAAAGGTTGCTGTTGCATAATGCTGTTGTTATGTTCTTGCTCAGGGTATAATCTCTATCATGGGGATCCTGGGCAAGTGGAGGCGCTGCACCGCGATTAATAAAGGTATGACCCCAGGCTCCCAAATAGCGGAGGCTCAGAGCTCCTGAGGCCACAGGTACATGCACCACAGTAGTTCCTTATTGCAGGCGTTCACAAAAAGGGCTACATTTGGAGGCGCTGCTGAGATCTTAGACCTGGGGTGCCCCCACACTTTTTGTCTCTATTGTGCAACCAACCCACATCATGTCGGTGCCCTCGGCGCTCGAGGTACGCGAGTGGGCCCAACGGTGCGGGATTCCCTTGAACCGTGTTTTCGCGCTGGGCCATGTCCCCGCCATGATCTCGTTAGGCACAGCGACCGAGCAGGTCCGAAAGCTCCCTCTCCTGGACAATGCCCAAGTACAAGACCATTTTTATGACCGCGACCAGACCTGGCGCCGGATCTTGTATGCCACTGAACAAGACATATGCCCCGAGGCTTTGCCCCGTATACTGCTGCTGCCCGAGGCCCCGGGGCTGCGCTGTCCCATAGTCCAGGCGGACACCCCTGCGCCCCTGGCCACTTCCACCCCCCGGAGAGAGTATACCCCCACCGTTGGCGCCGCAACGGGAGGCCCCGACCACTCCCCTGACCGTGGCCTGCACCCTCGCTGGCCCGCAGCCCTGAGCCTAGGCTCCTCATCTACCCCGTCCGGCCTGCGGGCTGGCCTCAACCGACTTAGCCTATCAAGATTGGACGCTCACCCCGCCGTTGGGGATAGCTTACCGGGAGACACCTCTTTTCCCGCCCTAGCCGCCGCTATCCACAATACCACCCAGTCGCTCCAGTACAGGAAGTTAAAGGCCTTCTCCGGTGAGAAACCCACGCCCCAAGGGGAAGTAGGGATAGAGGACTGGTTGGATCATACCGAACAGGTACTGCCTGAATGGACCTGCACGGACGCGGTCCACAGACAGCGCATCGTCGAGTGCTTACGGCCCCCCGCGTCCCACATGGTGCACTACTACCGCGATGACAACCCGGAAGCTGATGCAGCAGATCTCATCTACTGCCTAACCAAGGCGTATGGAGCTCCGGTGGACATGTACACTTTGATGTCAAAATTTCATGCGTTAGCCCAGAAGGAAGGGGAAATGGTATCCGATTTTCTCAGGCGACTACACCTGGATCTCTGGAATATGGTGAGGAAAGGCGTGTTGCCAAGGAAAGAAACCAACGGAATACGTACCACTCAGTTGCTGAGGGGCCTCCTACCCCTACACCCCGTGTTGGTGCGGGTCAGTAGCTGCATAACGCCCGGACAAGCCCTGTCGTTTCACGACTTAATGGATCGGGTCCAAGCGTACGAGATGGTGTTGTTAGGGCGTGACTTAGCCCCCGGGAAGAAGCCACCGCCCGGGGGTAAAGAAGCCAAGAAAGTGGACCCAAAGCCCGACGTGCCCGAACCTGGGGATCCCGATTCCGAGGATGTCCCTACCCCAGTGACACCCAGACCTCGTCCCCCGACTGGGCGAAGTCCCCCAACCAGGAGAGACGAGGCTTACCTCTGCCAAATGCAGTGTTACGCATGTGGAAAGATGGGACATTTACGGGCCCACTGCCCCACCTCGCGGAGGACGTCGTCCCGACCGGCGCAATCGATGCCGTGCCAACCCCTGGAGGATGAAAAGGTGTTGCCATCCTCTCCGAGCCCCCGAATTGGCCCCGCCTCCATTATTCGAGTGGTTATTGAGGGCATCTACGCCGCCGCATTATTGGATACGGGATCCCAAGTGACCATCGTGTACCGGCCCTTCTACGACCAACACCTACACCAACTACCGTTGCTATCTGCGGATGCCTTGCGACTACGGGGATTGAGTCATGAAGATTACCCCATAGACGGAGTAGTAAAGGTGCAGTTAGATATTCTCCAGCTGAATACTGGTAAACATCACCCCATGGAAGTGGAGGCCTTAGTGTGCCCCGAGCCTCAGGACCACCCCAGCGCCCCAATCATCTTGGGGACCAACGCTGACATTGTGCACGCGGTATTCCGCCAGTTTTTGCAGGAAGCAGGAGAAGCCCCACTGCTGGCCCTAGCGGCCTGTCCCGCCCTCCAAGAGGTCTGCGGTAAAATTGCGACCGAAGAAGAGTATGGCGTCCTTTACAGCCAAGAATGGGGGCTGACCCAAATTCCCCCGGGGGAAGGACGAATGATGGTCGCCGCTTGCCATTACCCCCGACGACGGTTAGAGGATCAACTCTTCACCGTGGAGAGCGTGGCCCAAGACGAACAACGGTTGGGCTACAAAGTACTGGCCTCTGTTAAGGAATGGCCCGGGAAGATTCCGAATCGCACCTGGGTGTACGTGCAGAATATATCCCCGTACCCCATGACTATTGACCGGCGGCAGACGCTGGGAAGGATCTACCCCGTGACTCCCGAAGAGAAGGTTCCGACGAGACAATCAAGGTGTTCACCTACTACCGCTGATTCAGTCTTGGAATTTGACTTCGGCGACTCCCCACTCCCGGATGAATGGAGGGAGAGACTGCAGAACGAGCTTCACGACCGAAGAAATGTGTTCTCCACCAGTGATATGGACGTGGGGTGCAGTCGCAGTGCCCACCATACCATCCGAATGAGCGACGCTACCCCCTTCCGGGAGCGCTCCCGGCGGCTTGCCCCCAGGGATGTTGAGGAAGTGAGGAGATTACTCGCCGAGATGGAAACGGCTGGCATCGTGCAGGAATCTCGGAGCCCTTACGCCTCACCCATCGTGGTAGTCCGCAAGAAGAACGGGACGGTCCGTCTATGTGTGGATTACAGAACTCTGAATACCCGTACGATCCCCGACCAGTATACACTGCCCCGAATCGAGGACCTCCTGAACGCTTTGACGGGAAGCAAATGGTTCAGTGTGCTCGACCTCAGGTCCGGATATTACCAAGTGCCCATGGGCCAGGAAGACCAAGAAAAAACGGCCTTCATCTGTCCATTAGGGTTTTACCAATTCACCCGCATGCCTCAAGAGATCTGCGGTGCCCCGGCCACGTTCCAGAGACTAATGGAAAAAACCCTCGGAGACCTTAACCCGCGAGAGTGCTTAGTGTATCTGGACGATATCATCGTGTTCGGGCGGACTCTAGAGGAGCACTCCGAGAGGCTGATGAAGGTGCTGGATAGGCTTCAGGGGGAGGGTCTCAAACTGTCCCTGGACAAATGCAAGTTCTGTCGATCCTCTGTGACGTATGTGGGTCATATTGTGTCGGCTGATGGAGTATCCACCGACCCAGGGAAGATAGAGGCGGTGGTGAATTGGCCTAGGCCTCTAAATGTCCAAGAGTTGCGGTCCTTCTTGGGATTTTGTGGCTACTATCGACGGTTCGTTGAGAGCTATTACAGCAAGGCCAAGCGACTGAATGATCTTCTAAAAGTATACCCGGGAGAAACCGGGAGGAAAAGCATCACGGCACAGACGCCCTTTGGGGAGACCTGGACTCTAGAATGTGAACAGGCCTTCAAGAACTTAAAGGCCAGCCTCACTCAAGCTCCCGTCTTGGCCTATGCGGACCCAGAACGAGAATATGTCCTACATGTCGATGCTAGCCTTAGCGGATTAGGAGCGGTCTTGCATCAGAAGTATGAGACCGGGCTACGTCCGGTGGCCTATGCGAGCCGAAGCTTGACTCCTAGCGAACAGAATTACCCGGTCCATAAACTGGAATTTTTGGCGCTAAAATGGGCTGTAGTGGATAAGCTGCATGACTACCTATATAGGGTGCAGTTCGAAGTACGTACGGACAACAATCCCATGACCTATATAAATACGTCTGCCAAATTAGACGCCACGGGACACCGTTGGTTGGCTGCTCTAGCCAACTACAGGTTCAACCTTAAATACAAACCCGGACCCACCAACATAGGTGCCGACGCCCTGTCTCGTCGACCGGGCCTTCAATCCACCCCTGATGAGGAAGTTTGGGAAGAGATACCGGGTCCCGGGATTCGTGCCCTCTGCTCCGTGGCTGCGGTAGTCGACGACCACGTAGCATTCTCGGAATTGCGGATTGTTGACTCGTTGGGATGTAATTCGAGGGCTATTCCTCTGGCCTATCAAGGTCGAGAAGGGATGAACATCACTGAAGATAATATCATCTCGTGGAGGGACCTAGTGCATTATCAAACACAAGACCCCATAGTGGAGTTAGCCCGTCAAGCGGTACAACAAGATAACCCTGCTATACTGAAGCGAGCCCCCAAAGACTTGGTGAAACTCCTGCTAAATGAGTTTGGGAAGTTTGAAATGGACAATTGTTTGTTATATCGGGTGATATCCTATCATAACCATCCCGATCGGCGTCAGTTGTTTTTGCCGGAACGTTTGAGAACCCTAGTCCTCAGGGCCCTTCACGATGACCATGGTCACCTGGGCATTGACAAGACATTTGGGCTACTACAGGATAGGTTCTATTGGCTGAGAATGCGGGAGTCCGTGGAGCAACATTGTCGGAGGTGTAATCGCTGTTTACAACGAAAAACACTGCCCACCAGGGCGGCTCCTATGGCACACTTGAAAAGCTCGGGTCCAATGGATTTGGTGTGTATGGATTTTCTCTGTATCGAGCCCGACAGTCGGGGAGTTAGTAATGTTCTTGTGATCACTTACCACTACACTAGGTACGCCCAAGCGTTCCCTACGAAAGACCAGAAGGCCGTAACGGTGGCCCGAGTACTATGGGAGAAATATTTCATTCACTATGGATTACCAAATCGTCTTCACTCCGATCAGGGCAGGGACTTTGAGAGTACACTGATACGGGAGTTGCTCACCCTACTGAACATTGCCAAGTCGCGTATTACCCCGTACCACCCCGAAGGGGATGCTCTGCCTGAACGGTTCAATCGCACTTTGTTAGATATGTTAGGAACCTTGACGAGCCCGAAAAAGACGGAGTGGAGTAAACACGTCGAGGCATTGGTACATGCGTATAATTGTACCCGACATGAGTCCACCGGGTATACCCCGTATTTCTTGATGTTCGGAAGAGAAGCCCGTTTACCGGTGGATGTGCGCCTGCGGATATCTACCGATGGGGTATCCAATAGGACGCACTTTCGATATGTCCAGCGGCTAAGGGACAGTTTACAGCTGGCCTATAAATTGGCTGAACGGACGACTGCGCAATTGAATGCGGGAAATAAAAGGCGCTACGATCACAAAGTACGTCACAAGGAAATTCACCCCGGAGATGCGGTCCTCTTACGCAACTTAGGTGTTCCTGGGAAGCATAAATTGGCCGACCGGTGGCGGGAGGGTGTGTATGAGGTGGAGTCACAGATGCCTGGTCTTCCTGTGTACCGGATCAAGGATTCTGAAGGCCGCGTAAAAGTGTGGCATAGGAATCATCTGCTTCCCATACCTCAAGTAGGGACGGACGAATTGGAAGTCCCAGCCACGCCCATAGATGGAGGAGTTGAACACACAGAGGATGGCCCAGAGACTGTAAAAATGGCCACCTCTGAGGATCCAATGGAAGGAACCTCTCAAAGGGGCCTTCCGGCCGTGGAGGCATCTCCCGAAGGAGCCACGGGTAAAGAGCCTCTTGGCCCGAACATTGATCATTTGACTCCCGCGAGTCAGCCTCTAGACCCACAAAGCCCATGTTTCACACCCCAAAGAGACTGTTCTAATGCTGAATACCCCTCAAGGGTAGAGATGGAAGTACCAGTTGAGACTGGACACTCTGCAGAGGAAGCAGAGGAGAATCAACCCCGGCGAAGTCAAAGAAACAGTCAGCCTCCCATGCGAATGGCATATGATCAATTTGGGGCACCCCATTATGAGGCTCAGCAGTGGGCTCGGCATAGGATGCAAGCTATGATGGTACTGTTTAATGAAATGTGTAACCTAATCTAGGAGTGAGAGGGTTGTGTAAATAGTTATATATATGTGGGTTAGGTAGTCCAGCGGGGACGTTGGATTCTGGAGAGGGGAGAATGTAAGGATGTGCATATATATAAAGGTTCCGCGCTGTCAATCACATAGGCAGCGCCATATTATTCCCTCTGTCAGCAAGGTCACTGTGTACAGGTTGGGCTGCGCATGCGCGAGAGAAGCGCGCGAAGGGCAACCAATCTGTGGAGACTTTGGGAGTTTGAACTCTGAACTCCGACTGCGAGAGAGTCAGCTGAGGCTGAGGACCAATCGGGTGCGAGACTCTGTATAGAGGAACCGGATGCGTGTGGGCGGAGGGTCAGAGCAGAGAGGGAGGTGAAGGAGGAGGTTGGCGGAACCTCGTGTGCGAGAGCGGAGGGTCAGTGACCCGTCCGCTTAGGTGAAAGGTATTCCCCCGGCCCGAGGAGTATTCCCCTGTCATCGTAGGGTGCTGTTTTGTAAGGACGGCCCTAGTCGGTAGGAACATTTCCCATTAGTGTGGTTTAGCTGCGGAGCTGCGGCCGCCATCTTGGATTGGATACAGACGGCGCTGCAGCAAGGAGTGACGGCGAAAGGCTGGAGCAACGCTAGGACCCTGCGTGGAGTGTGACGGTCATCGCAGTGACCGGAAGGTATCATTGTCTACAAGTGCACCTACACCGGTCACCAGGCGCTGATCCCGCCTCCCACTAACTAATTGGGCCACCCGTGCAAATCCTATGGTACCATACCTATACTGGTTATAAGACATACTCCTAGGGAGAGTGGCAGAGCCACCTATGTACAGGACATTATCCCTAATAAGGTGTGGCCGAGCCACGGTGTGTGTGTAATGTTATATGTTTATTCTGCAGATCATTTGTTCTTTATGCATGATATATAAAAGGTTGCTGTTGCATAATGCTGTTGTTATGTTCTTGCTCAGGGTATAATCTCTATCATGGGGATCCTGGGCAAGTGGAGGCGCTGCACCGCGATTAATAAAGGTATGACCCCAGGCTCCCAAATAGCGGATGCTCAGAGCTCCTGAGGCCACAGGTACATGCACCACAGTAGTTCCTTATTGCAGGCGTTCACAAAAAGGGCTACATAAATATGTAAAAAAAAAAACAATACATAAAAAATAAACAGGCGCGTATGATTTGTGTTGTAATCCCAGGTTTGGCTATACACAATGCCTACTGCACGTTATGGAAGGAGAGGCTGGAATGAGACTGGAAAGCCTTCATTGGCTTTTCTGTACCAAGACTACTAACATTTTAAGTAGTAAATAATGTTTATTGTGGTTCAGTCTTTGGTACAGACTTGGGCCTGGGACATAGTGAGTTTTAAGCTCGCTAAGGCGAGCTGATCCACGCTGAGCAGATGCACAAAGCTCCTGCATCTGTCATCAGCGCGGCTATAGTTTCTCCCTCCGCATGCGCGCTGATGCATGCGGAGGCTGAGAAACTTTGCCGAGACAGGCAGGTTTGAAATTTGCCGCTTGGGGAAGAAGAGGAGCCGTCACGTGACCGCTGCCATCCAATGGGAGCGGGGGACTAGCCCCATCTCCCGCTCTGCCTCCTGGCACGCCTCCGCTCCGCCCCCACCCCGCCCCCAGAGTGCGCTCACTGCCTCGCATGCAAGGACAGGGAAAAGCCCCATTTTCAGCAGGTGAGGCAAAGCAGGAACGCGCCTCAGCGCGCTTAAACACACTATGTCCCAGGCCTTATCAAGCTTATCAAATCACATGCAACTTAAGACAAGTTGAGTGTTCTGTTTGCTCCAAATGGTATAGGCCAAAGTATCAAATGTTTTCATCAAGGAGAACAACAGTTAAGCAATTGATCTGTGACATTAGAATTCCTTAAAGGTCACAATTGTAAAGATAGATTCAGCACATTGTAGTGTGTACATCTCTTGTTGCTTTTGTAAACTGGTCAGACTGACATTTTGCTTATTTAAAATAATGCTTAAGCCCAGCTTCTGCAATATATTTATTTTGTTATAGATTTCGGATTATTTTCCCTTTATGCTATAGATTACAGTGTAGGAACAAACGCAGGAGCCACTTCTGCCAGTAAATGCTGAAGCAATAAACGAATTACACAGCCCATAAAAACACGTAATGCAATTTTTTTTTGTTGTTTTTTTTTTTTTTTTTTAAGTTGTTTCGTCTGTAGACCAGTTTCTGATTTCTGCTGAAAAACTTTTCAGAGTGGAATTGGTTTCCCCAAGGCAGTACATTTTGATATTGATTTTGCTTTCTTGGTAAATAAATTACAAAAAAAAAAAAAAAGGTTAAAAGATATGATATGGGAAGAAAAAGCTCCTGGTGATGGAAGATGAGCTCTGTAACGCTGCAGGATGGTGTTCTTTACATACATTTACTAGATTATACCATGTGGATGTTCAAGCCTCGGCTCAGATCAAATTTGTCCATGAGGTTTTACAGGCTGTATATCCAATAATAAAACATAACTAGCAGTACCTGGTGTAACATGCACTGGTCTAGATGATCTGAAAGGTTATTAATTAAACATTGCTCTTTGTTTTTACCCCTCCCTGTAATGCCTTGCTGTCTCTTGTCCCTTCCTCCTCACCTTACTCTCTCCTCCATGATGCCCTGCTCCTGTTTGCACTCCCTGCCTTACTGTGCCTGCTCCTCTCTGTGGTCACTACTCATCTCCTACTTATCTCACCTGTCTTCTCCTCTTCTTGCCGTCTCTCTGTTTCCTCCTCCTACTGACCTTGCTGTCTGTCCTCCCTTCTCTCTGTGCTCCCTCTTGCCCGATGTGCACTCTGCTCTCTATTCCCTCCTCATTGTCATCCCTCTGTCTCCTCTCCTTGCTGTTGGTGTCCTACTCCTCTCCTTGCTGTCTCTCTCTCCTCCGCTCCTTCATGCCTTGCTCCTCTTTGCACTCTCTCCTCCCCTCTTTGCACTCTCTCCTCCCCTCTTTGCACTCTATGCCTTACTGTGTCTGCTCCTCTCTGTGCGTACTACACATCTGTCATCTCCTCTCCTTGCTGTCTCCACTGCCATTAAAATCCCCACCCCCAGTTTACTGTGGTGAGAGATTGCTCAGTTTGTCACAGAGGGGTTGTATGTATGTATGTATATATTTATTTATATAGAACCAACAGTGTTCTCAGCACTTTACAAAGACAATACAGTCCAGGGAATTATAATAATGCAATATGTGCAGCAAAGTCAGACAATAGGAAAGGAAATCCCTGCCCCAGAGACCTTAAAATCTAAATGGTATGTTGGGAAATTTACAGAGACAGAAGGTGCGGGAATAAGTGCAGTAGTTGGCAGTGGTTGGTCACAGTAGCTGGTAGGAGTGACTGAGTGTGAAACAATACCCATGAGTGCAGGCCTTTGGGATGCTTCTTGTGAGAGGTGAGTTTTAAGGTTGGTCGGTATTAAATTAGATGGGTTAACACTATTAGCAGGGAAAGAGATAGCAGGGAGGCGTGGGTGAGAGCAGGTGTGTATATGGCTGGGTCCAGGATTAGGAGAAATCCCAGGCAGCGAGGAAGAGTAGAGAGAGAGCGGAAGAGAATTTGTGGGGGTGTAGAAGATGAAAGGTCTGTACATAGTGGTGCAATGTATAGGCCCAAGCATAAGTGGAGAGATTTGGAGATGAAGAGATGTGATAGAAGAAGAGTGGGGAAGTTAGAGAGAACAGAACAGTTTACAAAGGAGTGATGAAACAGCAAGCAGAAAAACCAATAGTTAGGGCTTAATGAGATGCAGGGAGAGAAAGTTAGGAGAGAATTCCCACGTATTGGAGGAGATGAGGAGGAAAAGGTGAAACAGCAGATGTATAAATCAGGCCTCAGAGATTAAAAACAGCAGTCCATCTTTAGATGTGAAAAAATTGTCAGAGCAATTAGAAAGCCAAGTTCTCATAGTTGCAGGGTTGATGAAGAAGTGCAGAGTCCAATTCTTGTATTCTTCACCTCCAATTTGAACTCCAGACACTTCACATGCTACACAGACAATGTGCAGTATCATTAGACAGGATCTGCAGTCTCATTGGCTGTCCCTCGATGAGTAACAGGCTGCTCAGCCTATTATAGAAGGAAATGCAACATTCTTGGAGTTTTATGTATATAGATAACATAAATTAGGACATTAACACCTGCCACTCTCCCTATGCACCCCACTGCCATTAAAATCCCCTCCCGCAGTATTTCCAGGGTGAGTATAGTATAACACAGAGGGCGAAAGATATGCAGTCTTATTGGCTGTCTCTGGGTGAGTGAAATTTCATAGTTTGTCCATGATAACCTTCTTTAATTAAAACCAGTATTTTCTTAAATATCCAGTAGTGTTTATATTAACCAATTCCGTGTCTTTGAAACAAAATGTTGTATGAATTAGACAAAAAATTAGTAATTAAGAGCCCGGGTATGTGCAAAAGTAATTGAAACCCTGGTTTTATCAGCAACCTTAAAGGGGATAATTAGAATCAGGTGTTTAAACAATTAGGAAGATCTTCAGTGGTGAATTTGAGATCAGAAACTTTCTGAATTTTATTTATTTATAAAATATTTTACCAGGAAGTAATACATTGAGAGTTACCGCTCATTTTCAAGTATGTCCTGGCCATAGAGTTAAGATGACAAATAATACATGGTTACAAATACAGTTACATAAGTGAACAGGGTATACATTATATACAAGACATTGCATGCACAGTTACAGATAATATATATTATAGACGGATATAGCAGTTACAGACCAGGTTAAAATGTGAGACAGCTTAGTTTTGAACGAATTTAGACTGGTGGAGGCTGTGAGAGTCTCCAGATTGTTCCAGTTTTGGGGTGCACGGTAAGAGAAGGAGCAGTCGGATACTTTGCTGAACCTTGGGACCATGAAAAGTCTTTTGGAGTCAGATCTCAGATGATAAGTGTTGCATGTGGGGGGGTGAGGAACTTGTTCAGATTGATGAGTAACTTGCCCAGAAAGTATTTGAAGACAAGACAGGAAAGATGGACTTTGCGCCTACACTCAAGTGATGACCAATCTAGTTCTTTGAGCATTTTGCAGTGATATGTGTTGTAGTTGCATTGGAGAACAAAACAGCATATTGAATTGTAGAGGGTGTCAAGTTTGCTAAGGTGGTTTTGGGGTGCTGAGCTGTATACTATGTCAACCCCTAGTTTGGTATAGGTTTTGGATGTAAGGGTATCAATGTGCATCCCAAATGTTAAATAGGAGTCAAACCATATGCCCAAGTATTTGAACCTTTGTAGCTTTTCCACACGGTATCTCTGAAATGGTAGAGTGCTATAAGGTCAGTTGTAACCCACAAAAGGTTTTAGGGGTCAGCCATTTTTCTGTGAGAACAATTGGCTTGGGTTTATGCATAAGGCACCATGCCCTTAGTTCATCCAGTTTGGGCAGCAGGCTCCAGATATTTATATTGGCGACAGCTAGGCCTTTTTGGAATTTGAAGGGGGTATTCTCAGGGTTATGGGACAGAGTTGAAAAGGGAGGGTCTGGGTCAATATCACCTGCTAAAGAGAGTAACAGTATGAATAGAAATTTGAGTAGTTGTTTGCAAGTTGTAAATTTGTGATGTTTGCCATTAGAATAAGTGGTGGTTGGTGTGCTGGTTTTCAGAGTTCTTCATCAACATTCAGTAGATAGTGCAAGGCTTTTGAGTAATCCAGGGTGTATGGTGATGTTGGGTGTGGGCCAGGAGGGAGGAGTTTGTAGTGAATAGAGAGAGTAACAATTCCATGAGGCCACAAGAAAGAACAAAGTTAAGGTACATACCAGGTTCATTATCACAGAGGTAGGTAATTTTACATGAAACTGTTGTGAGCCAAGTGAGTGTGTGCAGACTAAACAGCAGAGATGTACCTTTTTCTTGTCAAAATGTTTTGCTGCATTGCACTGCTACGGCCTATTCAGGGTTTGCAGAGGGTTGAAGGGGGGGGGCAGTTGTGTGCAGTCAGTGTTGGGAGAGGCTGCAGTAAAATAAGGTGTAAAGGGGGGGGGTTTAAGTGTGCAGGCTAAAAAGCATGGGATCATAGTGTGGTCAGAATGCCTTGTTGCCTTGTGTAGAAGAGTTTGCATAAGATGCAGTCCCCAGTCCACCTCTAGTCAAACTATAGTCTAACTATATGGTCTTCACCATACAGTAGTGTGTAAACACGTCATGCCACAATCAAAAGAAATCTCTGAGTACCTCAGAAAATCCGTTATTGATGCTCATCAGTCTAAAGGGGTTTCAAAACCATTTTTAAGGATTTGGGTCTCCACCAATCCACTGTCAGACAGATCAGTCTACAAATGGAGAAAGTGCAAGACAACTCTACCCAGGAGTGGTCGTCCTACCAAAATCTTTCCAATACCAAGCCGGCATATCATCCAGGAAGTCACAAACAACCCCAGAGTAACATCCAAGGATTTGCAGTAAACTCTTGCCTTGGCTAGTGCGAGTGTTAATGACTCAACTATCTGAAAAAGAGTGGTGTTTGTGATGGTGAGGAGGTAATGAGGCTCACTAATAAAGGTTAAGCCCGTTTGGTTACCTCTGATCCATGTGTTGTGGTTCAGGAGTGTCAGTTCTTGGACCCAACTGTTGTAAAAGCATTACCTGTAATTATGCGACAAAGATTTTTTTGTGTTTTTACCTTTCCAGGGATGCCAGCAAGCAAGGATTGTACAGGTAACCCAGAACCTGCTTAGAGGTTCTGGGGATACTTCAACCATCTATAAGGTTGTGAGGGGGCTTGTAAAGTCCAGAGCGAAGTCTATTTTATAGTGTGTGGGGAATATGGCTAGTAAGGATTAAAGTGCAGTCTTTTTATTCTATTCCCCATACCAGCAAAACTTAGGATATTTTTAAAGTGATTAAATTGTGTGTTTTAAAACATATATGCTTGTGCACAGAAATTAGCTGGGACTTTCAGAACCAATGCTCTGACAGGCCACTGGCCCTACCAAGTGATGCCAGTAGGTCTGGCAGGACATCTGGAGATGAAATTCCCAGAGGATGTCTGAGGTGTCAAGACCATTTGGACAGGAGTGGAGGACTCAAGTATCCACGTCTTGGGATCAATGGACGCTCTTTGCATTTCCATTTGCCCCACCAGACTTAGTGGAGCCGACAATGGGTTAGCTGGGGGGAAGATGCTGCTATTGGGGACACATTTCCCATTGGCTGATTTATATTTCCCGCCCACCCGTTTTTTTCAAGCTAGCTCAACACGCCCCCTTCCTCTGACATCATCAGCCAGATGAGCCCTGCTCTGAGTGGCTGCAGAGACATTTCTCACGCTTTGGATTGGGCTATACTATTTTTTTTAATGAAACTCAGAAGTATTAAAATACCCTGAGTTAGTTCTCCAGTCCTCTAAGAGTGTCAGATTCTAGGTTTCAAGTCTCCAGCAAGAAAGGGCTGCTTCAGCGAAAGCTGCCTGGAATATTTTCTGTCCTGTTTTTGCAACTGTTATCCGGGTTAGGATTCCCTGCACCTAGGAGAGTCTAGGTTGTTACCCCAATTCCCAAGTAAGTGTGTCTTTTTGCTGTAGTTTGTGTATCATTGTGTGTATGCCTTTTCTTGTGAATACATTTACAATTTAATTTCATTAACTTGTTTTGCTCAATGCATGATCCTGGTAAAAAGGTGAAAATTGCCTGGTTTCCATGGAAGGACAGCCTGGAGAAAACCACTGCTCTCTAAAAAGAACATTGCTGCCTGTCTGAATTTAGCCAAAGAGCATATAGATGATCCACAAGACTTCTGGAACAATGTTCTCTAGACAGACGAGTCAAAAGTAGACATTTTTGTCCTCAATGAGAAACATCCTGTTTGGCAAAAAAACAAATACTGCGTTTGAACAGAAGAACTTCATTCCAACCATCAAGCATGGTGGTGGGAGTGTGATGGTTTGGGCTTCTTTTGCTGGCGGCTTGTCATCAAACAAAATCATGAATTCGGCATTGTATCAGAAGATTCTATAGGTGAACGTCAGGCCATTTATCCGTGAGCTGAAGCTGTAGTGAAAGTGGGCCATGCTCTCTCTCTATTCGTTCAGTCGAGTACGACTCTCAGCCACTCAATGATCAGTGTACTCCATGTCTTCCGTACTCTCGCGGCTTCTTTCAATTCTGCTATGTTCAGCCCAATATCTCTCTTGATGGTATCTAGCCAGCGAGTTCTTCGGTGGCCTCTTCCTCTTTTACCACCAGTCATTCCAAGCATGATGTCCTTCTCAAGCGACTTGCTTCGCATGATGTGACCAAAGTAGGAGAGCTTTTGCTTTGGTATTTTGGCCTCCAATGAGATTATCGGTTTGGTCCATTCAAGGACTGTTTGGTTCGTTATTCTGGCTGTCCACGGAATACACAGACGTCTCCAGCACCACAATTCAAATGGGTCGATCTTTCGCCTATCTGCCTTTCCCCGAGTCCAGGTTTCGCAGCCATACATTGCTATTTGGAAAACGATTGCACTGACCAATTTGCATTTAGTTGCGAAGCTGGGTCATGCAGCAAGACAATAATACCAAACATACAAGCAGATCTACAAAAGAATGGCTGCAGAAGAAGAAATTCCACGTTTTAGAATGGCCTAGCGAAAGTCCGTCCCTAAACACCATCGAAATGTTGTGGCATGAGCTGAAGCGAGCTGTCCTTGCAAGGAAGCCCTCAAATGTCACTTATTTGAAGCAGTTCTGTAGGGAAGAATGGGCAAAAATTCCTCAAAACCGATGTGAGAGGCTGACCAGCAGTTACAGGAAATGCTTAGTTGAAGTCATTGCTGCTCAAGGGTACTGAATGTAAAAGGTTCACATATTGTTCACACATATTGAATGTTGAATCATTTGTGAATAAATGTTGAAAAAATATCATGTTTTTGTGTAATTTGTTTCATCATGTTATCTTTATCTATTATTAGGACTCAGATTAATATCTAATAACATTTTAGGTTTAAGATTTAATAACATTTTAGGTTTGAAAAATGTGAAAATCCTAAGGTGTTCACAAACTTTCTCTCGTCACTGTAGATACATGTTATGTTCAGTGTATCATACTTCTTGTGTCTCCCACAAGACATTATTTTTTTCATCCTAGGCAGTATTGCTTCCCTTCATTTTTGTCTGTGTAGGTTTGTTCGGTGTGGGGCGTTCAGTATATTAGTTCGATTTGGGGGGGTGGTTGGAAACATCAAGATGCCAAGGAGAAGAAGGAGGTGTCTTATATAGAGGAGGGATCATTTTTTCTGTCTGCTCAGCAAAGGAAGGGAGGAATTTATCCATTCATTTTACTGTCATGGTGGAGTTCAAGGAAATACAATTATCTGTAAGAATATGTCTTCTGCTTTCTCTTTTCTCTGTAATACAGCAAGTTGCATAAAGTAAAAATGAAAAATACGTTAAACTCCTTGTAGAACAGGCTTCTGAAGTCTGCAATCATATAGTGACACCCAGGATCATAGACACTGTGCCAAGCCACGACATTTTATGCTGCTAATGGTCTTGTAGACCGGGCTTTCACAAACAAAGGAACTTCTGCACCCTTTTGCTACTACACCTTCTTCATGCAGTCATTAGTCCACCTAGCAATCATGTATTTTGTTGCTGGTTAACCTTTTTTTTTCCCTTCTAGTATACCAAATAGTTTCTTACATTTTGTCTGAATGAAGGCAGGACTACTAACGAACCCCCCACCCCCCTAGAGTGTAGCAAGGGTTTAAAAGGCAAGAAAGGGAAAAGTTTTGTCTCTCCCTGGTCTGCATATAGACTTCATGTATGTGTCCTTGATTTCTAGGGACAGAAGGGCATGCAGGCCAGATGTACATGTCCCACATGCATAGGGACACCTGGTATCTATGTAGACGTATATGGACTTTCATACGCTGGGAAGCTGAACTTTGGCCTAAGAAAAGCCTGTACTTTATATTGCTGAACTTTGGCTAGGAAAGGCCTGTACTTTGTTGCTAATACTTCGAAAGAATAAAAACCAACATTATTTTTTCAAAGCAAGTCTCATGTCATCATCTCTGCGCGTATTGCGTACAGAAACCCGTAAACATCCATTCAGACAATCCGACAGCTGTATCATAGATAATTCTCAACAGAGATTTCAATTTATGGCAGAAAAATAGGCAGATCCAACATAAATGCCATCTTGATGTTGTGTGTCTTACACAAAATGGCTCTGTATTCTCCTGATTACTTTGGATAAAGGAACATCTGAGAATAAGTTCCCTTGGCTGTCTGCTGTCATGTAACTCTTGATATTGCTCCCACCTGAAGGAGATTCCCAGTGTTTTGTTATAAGGCTTGACATTCATGGACCAACTCCAGTGTGTAATCCTCTATCTTCAAAACCCCAGTGTCCATAGTCGTTAGGGCCCAATTTCCAGAATATCTGGAGTCTTCCTCCAACTGCTGTTCCTTTAGAAAACTGGTCCTGCTGCCTTCATAGGTAGCTAAATCTGCCACTTTTTTCATTTTCCCTATGGGGCACGAAAGGAACATGAGCTAAGTCTGCTCATACTTTGTCTCCCATAAGGCTTCCTTGCCCTAGAGGCTCGAGTCTACTTGGTCTATAGGCGTGTTAGTCCATAAATTAATTACCTAAGGATTAACATAAGAAATATCTCCCGTCTCTTATTTTGGGGAATTATTTTAGTCAGTCATTCTTCATATAAAAACTCACTCACAGGGTAAAAGGCACAAAACATAGTTTCGAATATGAATTTGTGACCCACGACCAAAGCCACAGGGCTCTCCTTGCTGAAGCCAAAGTCCATGCAGATAACCTGACCGCACCATATGATGCGTCACATATAAAATCCACAGCTCTGTTTCTTTTTCTGTTTGACCTCATGACACCACCATGAATATCTTCAGGTTAGCCAGCCAAACCCAGTGAGCTATTGAAGTTACCGACATGTACAGATAGATATTTTTCAAAACACTTTCCATTTTTGAAGTGAAACTTCTTTAGCGGCGTTAGTGTATTGATTGGAGACGGAAGTCAGTGGTGACGGAAGTGACATCAGTCCTGGCAGAAGAGGGCATGAGTGTTGCCAGCTTTCACAAGGAGGAGTCAGCGCTGGATGGACGGGAAACTAACACACACCACCCTGTGTCCTGTGCTCTGGCCACTCACCCCACGCTGCTGTTGCCCGGGCCGTCCGACCCCCCCCCCGCCGAGTGATGCGTGTCCACCACCTCTCCCCTTCGGCTGGGACTTCCGCAAGGGAGAGGGGGGACCAGAAGGGGGGCGTGATGCGCCGAGTGATGCCCCCCCCAAGTGAGCCGCCGAGCACCACCCCCATGTCCCTGTACCTCCGCCGGGGGGCTGGATGCAGCAGGACACACATAGCCATGTCCGCAGCTTCACCGGGGGGGAGAGAGTGGGGGCTCCTCCGGCCGTGTACCTCTGCCGAGGGGGCGGGGAGGAAAAGGAGAGAGAGGGGGCTTCTCAGGAGACTCACACAGAGCCCCTCTGTGTCTGCAGCTCTGCCGGGGTGGAGGTAGTCAGGAGAGAGGGGGGGCAGGACACACAGAGAGAGAGAGACACACACACTGACTGACACACACATACAGACACTGACTGACACACACACACACAAACACACACACTGACTGACACACGTCATGCGCCAAACACCGCCCCCCGAGTGATGCCCGTCCCCCCACACCCCCAGTGAGCTGCCAAGCACCCCCTGTGTCCCCGCCGGGAGAAGACTCAGACAGAGTCCCCTGTGTCCGCCGGGGGTGGGGGGAGTCAGGAGAGAGGAGGGGCAGGACACAGAGAGAGACATACACACACCACACACACAGAGAGAGAGAGACACACACACACTGACTGACACACACAGAATTCAGTTACTGTAAATATAGAAGTGCAAATAGCTAAAACCTGTGTTCCAAGTCAAACTTCTATGCGTTTTGGCACAAATTGTGTTTTGATTTTTAATTAAAACCATCACCATTACAAATACAATTTCTGTGACAAAACAGTGACACATGACAAAGACGTTTCACTTAAAATGTGCGTGATCGGCACGCACAATTTTTTTTCCGATCCATAGTTTGAATGAGGCCCTTTCTTCCAAGGAAAATGTAGTAAGCCTGGTTAACCTTGATATTTGGTGCATCCACCTTTGGAGTGGAATCCCAGAAAACTACGGTGTGTGTCTGGAAAGGGTACATCTTCATTAAAGGCATGCTTTGATTCCAGTTGTTCCCATTCTTTTTATGTAACATCTTTATAGCCTGATGAATACAGGATGTTGAATGCATGCCTTCAAACAAGAGATCTCGCAGACAGCAGATTTGATCTGGTCTTCTGGTGCTCTGAAAACTCATAACAGAATTAATGTATCCCACCTGGCCCACATTATAAGCTAGTTCCTTGTCATGTAATTGTTGGTGTGTGCAAGCAAGGAATAAAATTCAGCGCAAATAACACTTTGAGTGAAAAAATGTGCAGCGACGTAAAAACATATAAGTACAACCATAAGCGACAGTGCAGCTGCAAAAGAAAGACTCTTTGCAGGGGTCTTGATTACCAGGAGAGCAGTGGACCTACCACCTATAGGAACTATTTACTTCCCCAGCCTCGTAGCTCCATAGTGCCGCGTGATCTGCGGCGGTGGCCATTTATGGAAGTGACATCGTTCGCGTGCACGTGGGAGGAGAGGCAAGAGAGAGGGTGGACAGCACAAACTCCAGCACAGATTTGAATACTTATATGGACCCTGGGTGATCCTACTGCCTGTATTTCTCTTCCGTTTTGTAAGTGCATTCTATATTTGCTTAACATGAGTACAAATATATTGCACAATTTTTCTTCTCTTTTATTACAATAAGGCCGCGGTCCCAGCCTGCACTGTAGCACGCGCGCCCGGCGCGGTGGCGGCACGTGCACAGCGCTTCACTGCGATCTGCGGCAGATGCAGGAGATTGCGATGGGGGTGGGTTGGGGCTGGGGTGTGCGTGGTGGGTTTTTGCAGGGGCGTCGCCATGACCTCACACGGATGGTTTGCTCTCATCGGCTGAACCGCCGTGGGGGGCGTGGCCACCCCTCCATCGCAAGTTCTAAATACAATTTTGCGGTCTTTTAAAAAACTGGTAGTACAGTGCGGCTGCCAAATGCGCGCAAAGGCACCTACTGGGCCCAGCCCCATTGAGGGGCGGTATTTGTTCGTGCAGCGCACGCCGAGACATGCGCTGCAGAACGTACTGGGGCCGCAGCCTGAGGATTTCTCCAGAGTTCTGCTGTTTGCTGTTATATGCAGAAAGGTCTTTCCTCTGACTTGCTCCTTTGAACTGGACACTACATGAGTGGGAGTAACCTGAGTCCAATATTAAATTATCCACATTGCCACACAGTGTTACACTATTTTCTCACCCTTTTTATATGTACCCGGGGACTTTTGAGCTCCGAGATTTTTTTTTTTAATTTTTGGTCTGTAGCTGAGATAATACAGAACGCCTAAACCAAGCTGAAAAAACAAAACAAAACAATCTTGATCTCAAGCCTCCACACATTCTAAACTACGAGTGTGATCTTTTCTGCTCTGAATGAGGCTTCATTTTTTCTATAGTGGCTAATATATCTGCCAACGCAGACTTCATTCAGAAAATAACTTCTATCTGGAGGCTGAAGCTTGGTAAAAATGCAGTCAGCACAGAATTCAATAGATACAGAGAAGAAGATACCTCGCTCCACCCAGTGTAGATACTTATAATATTAGTGTGGGTGTGTGTGCTACCAGGGTAGTCAAATATGCCAAAAATGGTTTTTTTCAGCACAGAATTCCCCTTTTTTTATCACCTCCATAAACCAAAGCTTTGGTCTTCCTCACAGAATTTTTACAAAACTCTCCCTTCTGAGGGAGGCAAAAGCCCTACAGCACAACCCCAAGAGAGAGGAACAGATGCCCACTACATGGCATCCTACTGTACCTCCCCCGTGGAAAGGTAGAGAAAAGAGTGAGGGAAGCGCAAAATGATAATAATAATAATGCAATTAAAATTACATAACAGTATCATTGTGCTGTAATGGTCAATTGGTAAGTCTCAATGGGATAGGGATAAAAGACTAATGAAATGCACTCACACGACCAAGTGTGAATCATTATCCAAAGAAATCTCTGATGTAAGGATTTCCCTCTCTTCTCGTTGGATGTGGTATTCTCCTCACTCTTAGGCCTCGTTCAGGGTGCTGGCTTCGGAGGGAGGGCGTGCTGCCGTGCGTGCTGCCGTGAGAAACAAAGTATTCAATTTGAATACTGGTGGTCAGGGTAGCAACCGCCCTGTCTCCGAAGCCAGGAGTTGAAGCTGACTACAGTTTCAATAAACGAAAATTTAGTTTTTTGGAGCTGCAGCAGCGTCACTGGGACCTAGCCAGCCAATGAAATCATTCTTCAGAATGATTTCATGACTGCAACCTCGATACTTACCCTGCTGTGTGTAACCCCGCCCCCTCCCCAACGCTGAAAAGTCTGCTGGGGGATAAACACAGATCGCCCAGCAAACTGCCGCACTGCCTCCCTCCCGCCCTCCCTCCGAGTCCTGCAGCTGGCACCCTAAGGCTGCGCTTATAGTAATTGGATTTGGCCTGGAGGCGACCCATCACGGCCGCCTAATCAACATGCACTTTTAAACGCCTATTTCCCTGCAATTTGGAGCTGTTGCGTGCCTAAAGTTTGAAAACCCAACCCCCTGATTGGCCGAGGCCTCCTCCCCCCCCCTCCATGACTGGTGCGACGCCTGCAGGAGCTGAAGGCGCGCCTTCTTCCTCCCAGCACAGCACCGCCTGTCCCCCCTCACTGCCGTCAGTCCCCCCTGCACTGCCGCCAGTCCCCCCTCACTGCCGCCAGTCCCCACGCAATACTGCCTTTCCCCCCTCACTGCTGCTTGTCCTCCCTCACTGCCGCTTGTCCCCCCTCACTGCGGCCTGTCCCTCCTCACTGCCGCTTGTCCCTCTTCACTGCCGCCAGTCCCCCCTCACTGCCGCCAGTCCGCCTGCACCGCCGCAACGAGCCGCCTGTCCCCCTGGAAGATGGAACGGGGGAGGTAAGTGGTGGTTCTTCAAACTTTAAATGTTCTCCTTTACTAGTCTTCTTGGGTACCGCCACACAGCAGAAGGGAGGGAGGTTTGCACTAGAGCAGCAGGTGCTAGCACATGCAGTGCCTCTCTTGGCTTCCCAGTCACCCACCGACCCTGTCTAAGTCACCCGCCTAGTCATTCACTCACCCACCCAGTCATTCACTCACCCACCTACCCAGTCATTCACTCACCCACCCACCCAGTCATTCACTCACCCACCTACCCAGTCAGTCACTCACCCACCCAGTCAGTCACCCACCCACCCAGTCAGTCACTCACCCACCCAGTCAGTCACTCACCCACCCAGTCAGTCACTCACCCACCCAGTCACTCACCCACCCAGTCAGTCACTCACCCACCCAGTCAGTCACTCACCCACCCAGTCACTTACCCATCCAGTCAGTCAGTCACTCACCCACCCAGTCATTCAGTGACCCACCCAGCCATTCAGTCATCCACCCAGTCATTCAGTCACCCACCCAGTCACTCACCCACCCAGTCACTCACTCACCCACACAGTCACTCGCCCAGTCAGCCAGTCACTCACCCAGTCAGCCAGTCACCCACCCAGTCAGCCAGTCACACACTCAGTCAGTCACCCACACAGTCACACACACAATTCTTATTAGGAATGTATTCCATTTTTTAAAAGTCAGGTGAAGGGCGGGGCTAGGTGGAGAGGGGCAGGGCTAGGAGGCGAGGGGAGGGGCCAGGTGGCGAGTAGATTTTTTGGTTCGGCGAGTAGATTTTTGGGTAATTTGTCGACCACTGTATATATATATGTATATATGTTTAGGGTGGTAACCAGTTTAGCTACCCACCCAGTTAAGAAGGGCTGGAGAAAAGGTTTTGTTCTTCTCCAAAATGGAGCAGGCCTCTATTTTGTTTGTTTTTGTATGTTTTTCCTTGTTAAAGGAACAGGCGCAATAAAGCCAGGATATAATTCACCCTAATCGGTCTCCATTACTTGCACCTCTGCACACATCTCTTACACTGTGTATATAGTTTCCCCATAAAAAGAGACGTACATGGCAATCTCTGCTCTTATATAAAGGCCTACACTGTAGGGTTTCTGTAGTAGTGAAAATTTGAGGTAGTCAACAGCAATAAGAAGCTAACGATTATTTTTGAACCAGAAGAGTTGTATGATTACAAATATGCTGCAGCATAAGTACTGCAGCATGTACATTTTTCAAGTGATTGGGAGCAATTTATATTCATCTTTCATTCCCTTTGAATATATCAACTTCTAATGTTTTTTTTTAAAATATATTAACATTTCATTTTGTTATCCCGTATGTTGGGAATAACATCTACGCGCTATTAAAATATTCCTAATTCATTTATAGTTTTCTGAATTTTGATTTTTTTTGGAGGGGCTGAAAATAGTATTATAAGAAGGATCACCAACAGGTAAGGGTCAGCTGGGATAACTGTCCTGGGCCGGTGGCTGTGGGAGGCCCAGCTGGCCAGTGTTGGAGGTTGGACTAGGCCAGAGGCTGGACCCAAGTTCCACGTCCAGCTGCTGGGCCTCTGTTGGTCTCTGCTTTCCCCAGCTGCTGCCCAGCCTTTACCCCAGCCAGCACCGGAAGTTAGGGGTTTCAGAGAGTGAGGAGCAAAAGCACGGGGAGTAAATGAGCTAGAGAGGGTGGTGGGAGAGATAAGGGAGGGGTGAGGTACGGATGTAAGACAGGGAGGGAAAGGGGTGAGGGACGTGGGAGAGGGGAAGTGAGAGACAGAGAGGAGGGAGAGGAGAGGAGGGGGGAGTGTGAGAAGGGGAGAGACATAGAGAGGGGTGAGAGCGAGGAAGTGTGCGAGATCGGGAACTTGCAAGGCCGCCACCACTGGGGGGCCCTGGGAAACCTGTCGGCAGCACAGATTATAAGCATTGATAAAATATAAACAGATTCTTTATGTCGTTCAGTACAGGAAGTGCCTGCAATGCGTTGTAAACTCGTTCAGCACTCTCCAAATAAAATTGTCCGGTTGTTTTGCATCTCTACCTTCTAAATGATAATCCCGATGAGCCTTCTGCATGAGAATTCAGTATAATAATATCAGGTCATGTAAATTCAATCAAACAGATGCACTTGTTCCTGAGCCTCAACACTACTTTTGTCTTCTCAGGAATAGTATCTACAATATTTATGTTCACAACAAATTCCCTTCTTTTTTTTTTTACGTTGCCAGACTAAAAAGGTGGAAAATAAATGGGGCACGGCTCTAAAATTAAACTGCGCAGCCTTCTCATAACACACTTACAAGGAAGAAGTGTCAGCGTGTAAGAAGATTAACACTAACTACATGCTACAGCAGTGTAATATCATTTTTCATCTATTTCGCCTAGCTAGATTACTTTTACTTTATTTCCCACAGTTATAAAACGCGGTCTAATGATTTCACATCCAAAATACACTGTAATATTTTTCACAGATGATAGGAACATTTCAGGAGTGTCAAAAGGCAACATTGTTAAAGTTATGCATTGTGTCTCGACTGTTAAAGCAACGCATGTCCTTGAATTTATTAGAAATCTCCAGGCTCTTTCTGTGGCTGCCTCTAGTGAGAATGGATTATCCTACTGTATGTGGCTATAGAGTGGGACATGATGTTTTAGCTTTTATCTTCCATTAATTAAAGTAAACACAAATATATACATTTTGGAACAAATGCATTAGAGCAAACTGAACACTCCTGAAAAGTGCTGGAGAGACAACATACCTAAGGCTACGCTTATAGTGCCGGTGACAGCGATGGCGACGCTCGGTGGATAATCAAATAGAGATGACTTCCAGCGATCGCGACCAATCCGTCGCTCTGTCGCACCGTTGCATCGCGTTTACTATAAGCGCAAGCGACCGCAATGCATTTGTTTTGCCGCGACGTCGCGTCGCTGTCGCCGGCACTATAAGTGCAGCCTTACAAGTAATTACAGAATCTGACGTAAATATGAGATGATACCTACATTTAGTACTCTGGTATCCTGAATGAGAAGGTTGCTGCTTTACTGGATCCTATTCGTTTCCCCACAACTCCCCATCTATTCTGCTTTCTTTTAGTGTGGAGGCACAGAGTACTTCCTCTGTGAGTGATAGGAGGAAGGTTGCTCACAGCTTCTATAGCAGCAGTTCCACCCATCTGTTTTTCTTTGTAACCCTCATATTTTTCTACCAGGATGGGGAAGCAAGCAGTCCCTCCGGAGGTGGAAACGCTTTCGTTTCAGCTCAAGGGAACCCCATGGTTCCTGAGACACGTACAGTAACAGAAAAATTAGTGCATTCAACTCTCCTCCAGGGGAAACAAAATCTCCAGCGTTTCGAGGGCCAATCGGAAGATGCAACGGCATCTGTTGTGGCTTCCTCTCGGCCTACATGAGATCAAGGGATCTATAGTATATACCAGAAAGTACCAGTTCTACTTTTAACGGGATATATCTCAGAAAGCATAGGGTACTCGAAACTGAAATGAATGTAGGTTTGATCCCGGAAAACTCTTGCTTCTCATCCTGGAGAAAATTAGAACATAGCTCTCATACCTGTGCTCAAAAGTGACCAAACAAAGGTCAAAAATAGCAATAATATAGCATTTCAGATGATCCTTATTTTCAAATGATTCTTATTTTTTATGACTTAACAATAAACAAATTGTCAACAGTTGATACAGGCTTCTTTTGAAGTAGGTGTTGCTTGAATAGCTAGTCAAATAATGTAGCCAATTGAAGGGAGCGACTACAGAGATTTATAGCATTTGATGGGATGAACGGAATGTCATCAATAAGTGAACGGCAGTGGATATTCACAGTTGAGTGCAAATAGCCGCACGGCTATTCACAGTTGAGTGTAAATAGCCGCACGGCTATTCGCACTCAGTAGGAAATAAAATGGAAAAAAATAAACATCCCAGCCAGGAATCGAACCCTGGTCCACTCGGTTAATGGCCTGGAGCATTACCATAAGACTTTCTGATGCTTTTGTAGTGAGTAAAGGCAGAGAAACCTACTGACATTACAGTGTTCATAGCAGCTCAGCTATTCACACTCAACTGTGAATAGCCGTGCAGCTATTTGCACTCAACTGTGAATAGCCATGCAGCTATTTGCACTCAACTGTGAATATCCACTGCCTAAGTGAACAGCCGGACCCCACAACTGAGCCGATATAGAAGTCACTCCCCTGGTACTAGACTAGGATAGAACTTGTAACATACAGCAGAACCAGCAAGAACGGATATGTATCCTGAAGTGAAGGTACTCACACTTGCTGAGATAGAAGCCTGTGGTCGGCGTGCCACTGCTCCAATTCAATTCAGCAGAGAGATGTCCCGAAAGGGAAGTGCTAGCAGTGCACTGCTCGTTTGAAGCAAGAAAAAGACGTTGGCTGGATCAACAGGTAGGTTAAAACTATATAGTTTATTGGGTCATCAGACTGCAAAAAAACTCACAACACGTGTGAGAGAACCTCTAATGCGTTTTGGGCTTCTCTGCCCTTTGACAAAAACGCGTGGCCCGTTTTTTCCCGGGACATCCCTTGGCTTCTCATCCTGGTAAAAAAAAAAAAGAAGAAGGGGGGGGGGGGGGGGTTCAGGTTTGAACGCCTGAAGACCTGTTGGTCTCAAGAGGGGAGTACTACACTTCAGAAGAGAGACACTACATTTACAATTGTAAGATTTGATACCTCACATATTCTGCCTTTTCTCCCCATTCTTACCCAGATAAAACCCATTGTAGTCTTCTCTGCATCCCCACCTAGACCTGACGTGAAGAAGTTATCTTTAACAATAATCCAGGGATTTGACACACAGAAATGCTTCTCTCTATCGATGTAGTGATGTTATGTGGGAAGAGGAGCAGACTTGGCAGCCTTACAGTTATAAAATGTAAATAACGTATAGAATATCATGTATAGCCATGTTTTTACCAATCTGAATCCCAAGCTTCTTCAAAAATGCTGAGGATTTTAAAAGCAGATCGAATTCTGTGAAATGTTTTCAAATCTACCACTACACCTCTCCCTTTCCACAACCGCTAAGAAGCCCCTCAGCCTTTTCAGTTTACAATCCATACCGACCACTTGAAAGATAACTACAAGCCCCACTGCATGGTCTCTACTTAGTAAAGCAGCACAGGGAAGTTGGCCAAGGTCTATGCACATTCTCAAGCTGGTTTTAAGGGTGATACTTCTCAAGAAATAAAACATTGGACAGCTGCATTAATGCCCTGTGGTACAAGTCCTACAGCACTTATGGGTTCTTATGCTTTATCTGCCAACAATTTCTATGTTTCTATAAATATGGATGGGGGAAAGAAATCAGTCATCTGTTCTGTACAAGTGAGCTAAATTGATTTAGGAAGAAATGCTTATTTTGCATCAAATTTTACAGATCGGTTTCCTCAAGTTTTGCAACAAACTTTAGTTTTCCATTCTCTGCAATACTGACAAATTTCAGCCCGATTTCATTTATGCATCAAACCTTGCAAACAGGGGCTCAAACTATATCCATTACAGAAGATCCTTTCAAAAGTTCATGTGTATTATTTATAGTAATTTATACAGTCGTTTTATAGTAAAATCCCAACATTTTAATTATTAGTCAACAAGTTTGCAGCCAGTGTTATTAATGTTACATTGTTACATAGTTACATAGTGAAGTTGAAAAAAGACATACCCATCAAGTTCAACGTATGCTAAATTTAGACGACAGATACGTTATCCTATATCTATACTTACAGTATATTGATCCAGAGGAAGGAAAACAAAAAACCCCAGTGAAATATCATCCAATGATCTCATAAGGGGAAAAATAAATCCATTCCTGACTGGAAGAATTGCCAGTCAGATTGCTCCCTGGATCAACATACTTCCCATGTATACTTATTTGGTATATCCCTATATACCTTTCCTTTCTAAAAAGACATCCAACTTTTTTTTGAAGATATCTATTGTATCTGCCATCACAGTCTCCATGGGTAATGAATTCTATATTTTAACTGCCCTTACTGTAAAGAACCCTTTCCTTTGTTGCTGGTGAAATCTCTTTTCTTCCAACCTTAAGGATGACCCTGAGTCCTTTGTACTGCCCTTGGGATGAGTAGTTATTTTAAAAGCTCCTGGTATTGTCCTTGAATATATTTGTATATAGTTATCATATCCCCTCCTAGACGCCTCTTTTCTAATGTTAACAAATCTAATTTAACTAGCCTCTCCTCATAAATCAGATTATCCACCCTTTATTAATTTGGTGGCTCTTCTCTGCACTCTCTCTAGTTCCATAATGTCGTTTCTATGGAGTGGTGCCCAAAATTGTACTCCATATTCAAGGTGTAGTGTTACTAATGCTTTATTAAGGGGAATAATTATGTTTACTTCCCTTCCATCCATTGCCCGTTTAATACAAGATAAGATCTTGTTTGCCTTTGCAGCTACTGCATGGCATTGGGCACTATTGCTAAGTCTGCTGTCTACCAGCACTCTTAAATCCTTCTCTAACAAGTATTCTCCTAATGTATCCTCATTTAATTTGTAAGTGTAACACCCTTTCCCTAAGGGAAATATTGGTCACTGGTGCTACTTGTTAGACTTACAGAAGACCTGAGCCTCCGCTCCTGGGGAGCCTGGGGCGACTGGGTGTTCTCTCTCTCTCTCTGGTGCAGCGACTCCACCTATGAGGATCCCATGTAGCAGGATGGCTCCTCATAGGAACTTGTATACCTTTATGGTATACTCCAATAACACAATCACAACTGGGTTATAATAACACAGCACACAGAAATTATATAGAGCATATACTGTATTATATATATAATATAACACAATACATAATATAAAAATATAATATATTATATAGTATAATATAGTATAATATATATATTATATACACATAAACAACTTTGCAAAGCGTCGTAAGAGCGTTGGATAAGCCGTTTTGGCGTTGTAAAAATGAACATAGGTATGCATTGCATAGCGTTGGATAAGCCATTCGTTGTAAAACAAGGACTGTCTGTACCTTCCTAAAATGTGAAAAGTAAAAAAAAAAATTCATTCAAATAAATGAACCCACTGTACCCTGCCCAAGTTCAGCCACCCTGCTAGTATACACAGCACTTCCCTTCCGTCCTGGTTTTAACTCCACACTTAATACAAACAGCACTTGAAATCAAACAGTAATTCAGTAACACAGCTCAGGACACGCATGTTGACGTACCACTTCCAGTTTTCCTTTTAGGCCCTTGTTCAATGTGCTGTAAAGACTTTTTCCATGTGATTTTAGCCCTGTTTATTGACGTTGAACTCTCCTTCGGCCCTGGGAAGATATCTTCACAACACATGAAAGAGAGTACTTAGTGAGCAGCTCCTCTAGAGCAAATGTGCGCAAACTGGGGGGGGGCACAAGATTTTCCAGGCGGGGCGGTTACAGACACCCCGCGCTCTTCCCCAAGGCATTTAAATGAAATGCCGGGGGATCGTGTGAGGCCTCTGCAACTATCCTTACCTCGTCTTCTGTGACGCGGGGTCACGCGACAGCAACGTGATATCATTGACGCAGGAGACAAGGTAAGGGAGGGGGACGCGAGCAGGGAGGGAAGCGGGCAGGGGGGCACAGCGCGGAAAGATTGCGCACCCCTGCTCTAGAGTCTAAGCTCTCACGAGCAGGGCCCTCGTTCCCTTCTGTATATGTTTACGCTTGTTGGTCCTTATTTGGTATGTCATGGGAACTGTATGATGCATTAACCTTTACACGAAACTTCGCTTAATGGGAATAACTTACACCAGACACAAACATAAGGTGGTCACCATTTATTGAACGATTATAAGAATACATAACTCAAACCATTACATAATGAAGTTAACCTCTGGCCTCCCAGCCAGAGAAACATTTAATAAATTAACAATTGCTCGGCCTCCCAGCCAGGAACATAAATTACTATAATAACCAAACCAACAATTTAACCATTCCCGAGTCCATGCTGAGAAATACTTCAATATTTAGTCAGGTCCTGACACCAGTGAGTGGGCATTCAAGTAATTTTTCGGAGCACCAATTTATAACATGACTAGTTTTGCACTATGTATATCTTTCTCTACCTTTTGTGACCATGGAGAGACTTGCGCTTTCAAGTTTTGTTTTGCTAAGTGTAGCATAAACAGATTTTTGGTTAGCAGATATATAACCATGAGCAGCACACACTAATAATAGATTTCTTCCATCTCTTTTTTTTCTGTTCTGCGTGCTACATTGAAAGTTTAATCATAATTTGAGGTTGTTGGTCACGTCTGCCATTTGTTTTTTTGTTTTTTTATAGCTATGAAAAACGAAATCTTCAAAGCCAAGATGTACATGTTTACCGCACGCCGGGATAAATGATTCCATTCACTGTTTCGCATGTGCCAGGTTAAATTCTTTAACTGCATCTGCTAATGAAACATGATGTGCATTGAGGGGCTATATACTGTATGTTACCAAGAGATAACACAAACAATAAATGCATCACAATAAAACAGCAGACACTACAAAAATCAACTTCAGCTGTTTTTTGCTGAGTTTCGTGCCATGCTGCATTTTACAGTATGCCTGGTTACCCTCGGTCTCTTTACCTTCAGCAGGATATCATTCACTCATAATTGTGCAGAATTAAAGTCAAAACATACATTCACGTCATTATCTGGAACAGATCATCCCACACTGGGCACATGACAACAGGTACACTTTAGTTCCTGTAAATGTGTGACATTGGAGCTTACACTCACGTGAGCCCCTCCTATAACACCTGCAATTTGTTATATGCAAAGATCATTTTTTTTTTTTTTTTCCATTTTCCAACTTTGTTTTTATTAGTTTTTTGTGCATACACATCATAATCAAAAACAGAATGTTGTCAAGTATATCAGGTATACACCAAACTTACAGGAATACTTTACAAGTAACAGACGAACATTGGGGGGACCACAGGACAGATCACAGACAGACTAACAACATCTAAGGACAAGGAAAGGAAGGGGGGGGGTAGGGATGGGGGGAGCGGCCTGGGAGAAGCGCTGGTTCCACGTTTCACAGGAGTCCTTCGCCACCACAGCCTTTGCTCTGCTCCAGTCCACCTCTCAGAGGAGCCCAACTCCGGTTCACCTCAGATTTTCGTTGGTCGGTGAGTTGATTCACCACTGTACCTCGGGGGGAGCCCTACTGTCCGATCGTCCTGTCCGGCTCCCAGCCCAACATCCAAGGAGAACCCACCAATCTCTATCAAAGCCATATTGTGGCCTCATTCATCCCCTGAATATCAGTCTGGGCAAGCCATAATGACCATACTTTTTCAAATTTGTCGGCTGAGTCGTTAACTAAACTCGTTAACTTCTCCATTCTGCAAATGAACCAAATTCTGTTTCTAATTTTATCAATAGAAGGAATCGCATTCTGATTCCACAGTGCTGCGGTCTCACACCTCATAGCGGTAGCAAAATGAGCTATAAGCTTGTTACCCGATCTAGATACCTCGTTTGTAGGTTTACCTAATAAAAATAGCCACGGGTCCAGCTGAATTGTGAGCCCTAAAAAGATCCTCTGCAGCCAATCGCGGATCTGGGTCCAGACAGGCACTAATCTCGGGCAAGACCACAGCATGTGCACCAGATCCCCCTGTTCCCCGCACTGCCTGGGGCAGAGCGGGGAAGCACCCCGGACAAATTTAGCTAATCTGATTGGGGTGAGATACCACCTTAATAATACCTTATATGAGTTCTCCTTCAATGTCGTGCATATGGAGCTCGAGGCCGCAGCTTTGAACACCGCAGCCCAGTCCTCGTCCTCTAGGTGTGTCTGGAGATCCTCTTCCCATTGTGTCATGAAACGGGGTTTGACTGTCCTGTCTGAGTCAGTATTCACCACCTCTTTGTATAACGCAGAGATCAGTCCCCGCGTGTCTGCTCCGCGCACGCAGAGCTGTTCGAATTTGGTCAGCGGTGGTCTCACCGGGTGTGCGTTATAAAATGCCCGAACCTGGAGGTACTTCATAAAATCAGTGTTAGGTAAGCCCGTTTCTGACTGTAATAGTTCAAAAGATTTGATCTTGCCCTTAACCTCCAGGTCCTTCAATCTACTAATCCCCAATTGCCGCCAACGTGGGAAGCATTTCTCTGCCAGCCCAGGAGCAAAGTCCGGGTTGCTATACAAAGGAGCCATCAGTGTATGTTTAGAGGTCAAAGAGCAGCTACTTTTAGAAGCCTTCCAGACCGAGAGTGAGTTGAGCACAGAGGATAGAGGAATGAGTATATCCCTCACCCGTGTCCTCGGGTACCAGATTAGGTCCCTGAGCTCAAGCGGGGCGCACACCTCCTTCTCCAGTGCCACCCATCGCCTGAGCCCCGGGTCCCCATGCCACTGCGTGATTTGGCACAATTGTGCCGCTTTATAGTAGGATATGACGCTCGGAACCGCCAGACCACCAGCTTCCTTGGCTTTCTGCATAATTTTTCCTTTAATCCGTGGTTTTTTATCTTTCCAAATAAATTGAGAAATAGCTTTTTGGAGCCCTGCAATGTCTGCTCTAACCACGGCAACCGGGAGAGTTTGGAATAGATATAGAATTCGGGGAAGGATGTTCATCTTGACACTATAGATCCTCCCCAGCCAAGAAATACCATATGCCTTCCACTCCTGCAGCTCTTTTTTGAGAGTCCTTAACAGGATGGGATAGTTAGCCGAATATAAGGAGCTCGCCTTTTTTGTGATCTGCACTCCTAGGTATTTCAAGGCGGATGGTCGCCATCTAAACTCAAAGTTGAGTTCTATCAGCTTCTCCATTTCTCTTGGCATATGTAGGCTTAAGGCCTCCGATTTAGCTTGATTTATTTTGAAGCCAGAGATCTGGACAAATCGCTCTAGAAGCTCGAACAGATTGGGCAGCGAGATGAGCGGCTTGGCAAGGGTTAGAATAATATCGTCCGCGTACAGAGCCACTTTGTGCTCCTGCGAGTGGATCTGTACTCCAGCGATATCAGCGTTACTCCGAATTTGTGCAGCGAGTGGTTCGATGCATAAGGCGAATAGCAGGGGCGAAAGCGGACAACCCTGTCTCGTACCACTTTTGATTGGGAATAGTTCCGAGGGGAATCCCTGATGAACCACTCTGGCTGATGGTGCCGTATATAGTGCCTTGACCGCCTGTTGAAATTTGCCTCCAAACCCAAATGCGCCAAGCGTGGACCCCAGGTATGGCCAATCAATCCTGTCAAAGGCTTTTTCCGCGTCTAAGCTTAGGGCTACACCCCGAATCTCATTGGCTCCCATAAAGTCTATTATATCCACAATTCTTCTAGTGTTGTCGGCCGCTTGTCTACCTCTAATGAAGCCAACTTGATCCGGGTGGATGAGCCTTGGCAGGATTACATTTAATCTATTGGCCAGTAATTTAGCGTAGATTTTTACATCTGTGTTAATTAATGATATTGGCCGGTAACTTTGGCAGCTAGTGGGATCCTTGTCCTCTTTATGAATTGCTGAGATCGACGCCTGGAGCATCTGTCCCGGGAAGGGCTCTCCTGCTAATACTCCATTAAACAGCTGGAGCATGTGTGGAGCCAAAACTCCGATAAATTTTTTATAGTACAGGTTGGAGAACCCATCCGGGCCTGGGGCTTTTGATGCTTTTAAGTTTTTTACTACCGCCTCTAGTTCTTCCCTTGTGAAGTCTTGTTGAAGAGCCTCTCGCTCCGTTCTGTTTACTTGTGGCAAGGCTGCGTCTGCTAGGAATTTCTGTAGATTACTACTTGTCCTAGCATTGTGAACTACCTTCTCTCCATTATATAGCTGTTCGTAGAATTTCGCGAACTCCCCTACTATGACTTTGGGGTTTGAGGAACTCTGGCCTCCTGCTGTCGTAATAGATTGAATGTTAAAATTTGGTTTCCGATTACGGAGTCTGGTGGCCAGCATAGTGTCCGTTTGTTAGCTTTCTCATAGAACTTCCTCTGCGTCCAACTCATGTCTTTCTCAGCCCTGGAGGTAAGGAGGAGGTTTAGCTGAATTCTAACGTCCTTCAACTCCCTCAGAGCATCATCTCTACCTGTCCGGTTATGTAGAATAGAGAGCTCATGTAACCTGTGATAAAGCTGGGATAATTTGGCTTCTTTTTTCTTTTTCCTATTTGCCGCTATACCGATTAATACCCCCCTAATCGTGGCCTTATGAGCCTCCCATAATAGTGAATGGGATTCCACACTGCCGCTATTTATCCGGAAATAATCTGATATTTCAGATTTCACTTTGTTTTGGATCTCCGGGATTTTAATTATTGATTCATTTAGCTTCCAGTTTGCTCCTGGGCTGACATTACTCAATTGAATGCATCTCAGCTCTACCGATGCATGGTCCGACCAAGTAATATCATGTATGCTTGTATCGGAAATTTGTGGGACCATTCTGCTCGATACAAAGAAGTGGTCAATCCTACTGTAGCTGTCATGTGGGTGTGAGTAGAAAGAATAACTTCGATCCCCCTGGTGTTGCTCTCTCCAAATGTCTACCATGCTAGTCTGTTTGAGGCCTTTCAACAGAGAGATATTCCCTTCTCTCTTATTATTTTTCTGGGACGTAGACCTATCTACCTTTGCATTCATGACTGTGTTAAAGTCGCCACCTAGAATTATTTGTCCCTCAGCCCATAACTGCAGCTTCTGAAAAAATGTGTTGTAAAAGTCTAGTTGACCTTCATTTGGCGCATATATGCACGCTAATGTCATTCTGACCTGCTTAAGGAGCCCGACCAGCACTAGGTACCTTCCCTTTGGGTCCCTTTTAACCTTTTCAACCTGAAAGGGTGTGTGATTCTGAAACAGGATAGCTACACCTTTCTTTTTCTCTGCCCCTGATGCTAGGAAGAACTTTCGGAAGTTAGAGTCGAGGAATTTCGGGTTGTTACGCGAGCTGAAGTGAGTCTCCTGTAGGAAGACCACGTCCGCCCTTCTCCTCTTGAACTCAGTGAAAGCGACTCTTCGCTTGTGTGGACTATTGAGCCCTTTGGCGTTTTGTGAGATGAAAATTACCTCCATTTTATGTAGTAGTGTCTGTATGGGCCTAATATGTATGCCGATCTGATCTTACCCCAGACCCTGGATATGTTCTGCTCATGGACTTTGTAGAGTAGACTCCGGAAGCGCCTATTCAACCCACCGCCTGTTGGGACTGGGGAGGGAAAGGGAGATAACATGAGGGAGGAATACAAACATATAACACATATAAACAACATGAGAACCGTATTGGTCCTAAGAGACCTCGGGTTCAATGCCCGGTGGAGATATTTTCTCCCTGGACCCTCCTCCCCCTTGGTCCATCTCTGTGGCTTCCAGAACGCACCACAGATCTCCGGGTCAGTACCAGGTAGGGGGGTTATGACCCCCCTCCTGGCAAGGACGCACATGCCTGCAGGCAGAGTGGTGGCTGCACCCCCCCCCCCCCGCCGGCGGCTCTGTGCGTTGCAAAACCTGGCAACTATCTTCACTTCTATCTATTTTGTTAACTCTTATTAAACTATTCTTAATCTTTTAACTATTTTGAGCTCTATTCGTGAGCTCTTATCTCTTATCTATAACTGAAACTACAACTACTGTACACACCCTGTGCTACCCCTGCTCTTTCTATCTCTAGCTACTTTTTCCTCTCCTCCTCTAATCCTCACTGCCCCCAGGCGCGGTTGCTCTCCCCCTTTCCCCCTCCCTCTGGGATCATGTCTAACCCCTCCCCACCGTATCTCTGTTATCCTTTGTGTGAGCCCCCAGCTTGCATCTCTCTCATATCCATGTTTTTTTTTTTCCCCTTTTTCCCCCCCTATCTACTCTATACCATATATGCTCTGTATGCTATTCCTTGCTGCTATATTATGCTTTAAGTAGGCCACCTATACGTGTCTTTGCCATATCCTCCCCTTTGCCTCCTTGCACTGGCTGGGGCCTTCGCCTCCCCCCCCACCCCCCCTCCCCTGCTCAGGGGTATCCCCTCCCCGAGCGGCCAGGCAGCCTCCTTCTGCACCGCTAACTTAGGTCCCTCCCAAGAAGATCCGTATGTCCCGCGGTCGCTTCCCTGGCGGTGGAGCTCGCGTGCCTCCGCCAGAGGAGCCCTCTTCACTTCCTGCAAGTCGCTGCTCCTCTGACGTCATCCTGTCGTCCGCCGGGTCTGTTATCCGCGCCTCTCCTCCAACTCTCGCGGGAACGAGTCCCGTGACGTCACCCGTGTGGGCGTGTTATTGTCATTCCGCTGTGGGCTGCCAGGACGAGAGGGCTGGATCGGGGGAGGCTCCCTGGGCGGGTCCAGCCGGCAGAGCAGATCTTCCCGCCGAAACCCCCGCCGCCATTGGGGATCTCGCGCCCTTCTGTCCTCCTTCCTCACCAGTATGTAGATAGCCGCCATTTTGGGGACCCATGTGCTATGGTCACCTGCTTTGAGCCGCCATATTCGGCAGCGGGACGACTCCGGAGTCTCGACAGCCTCACGGTAGGGGGGATTTCTGCCTTGGTCTGTGTGTCAGGGTGTGTTAAAACTGCGCAACGGGCGCAACTGCAGCTCTCGAATGTTATTTTGTCCCGTATTTACGGGCTTTTCCCTCTTCCTCCCTCCTTGCTTAGACTCCTCTCCGGTGTGGGTGAGGTACCCTGCTTTCCTGGCGGGGAGCCCGTCCTCTTCCCCTGCTGGGTTCCCTCCGCACCATTGTCCTGTGGGCCCCGCACTCCCAGTTTTTTAAGGAAGGCTGCTCCTTCTGAGGGGTGTTTGAGCACCTGTGGTCTGCCGTTTTTAATGGCTACTAGGGCGAAGGGGAATGCCCATCGATACCGCACCTCGCTGTCCCTTAGGGCCCTGGTTATATGCCCTACCGCTCTCCGTCTGGCCAACGTTAGAGGGAACAGATCTTGGAAGATCAAGAGGGTAATCCCCTCGAAGGTAATGTGGGGGGTGGCACGGGCTATTCTGCTCACCTCTTCTTTGACAGAGAGGTAGTGGAGCCGGAGGATCACGTCCCTAGGGGGATTGGAGGGCACGGGTCTGGATCGTAGGGCCCTATGGCATCTGTCCATTCTAAAGTCTGAAGCCGGGCTGCCTGGTAGTATTGAGGCCATCCACCGGGATAGTAGAGCTTCTGGGTCCAGGATTTCTTCTGGTATCCCCCGAACTCTGAGGTTGTTTCTTCTATCCCTATTCTCCCCGTCCTCTTGTCTGGCTTCCAGCTCTGCCACTCTCTGTTCCAGCGCCTGTACCCGGGAGTTTGTCTCTTTGTGGGTGTTGGAGCTAGCTTCCATGCGCTCCTCCAGTTCGTTGGTCCTTGTACCTATTTGTATGAGGTCGTGTCTGAGCCCCTCCACCTCTCCTCTGAAGAAAGATTTGAGATCAATTAATAGTCGTGATATTTCTTTTTTAATGACTTTTGTCTGCTCTGCTGCCGCTCTTGAGCCCTCCGCATCTTGAGCTGAATCTGAATCAGAGACAGCCGACATCTCTGCAGCCCCAGCCTTTCTTTGGCCGGTAAAGTAGGCCCTGACATCTGACTTGCGTCGTGTCTTTTGTCTTGTAGCAGCCATCCTGTTTTGGGGCTTATTATCTTGACCGGGACCGGTTTAGACGTCTGTCGCTCTGTTTTTTTTTCCGAAAATGCTGGTTTTGCTAGTGTTTATTTTCTTTATTGTGCCGGCGGTTGGAGGAGCTGTGGGTCTATGCAGCCATCCTCAACCAGCCGCGCATGCGCATCTGCAAAGATCATTTTTAGCAATAAAGCACTCGCATCTCTGGATTTTATTTTCGATACTAATATATATTATAATTGTAACTGTGTTTCCCACACCCGATGGGAGAGTCTGCCATTACAGCGTGTGTGGTGCATGCTACCTGTTGGTAACTAAGAGGGCTGAGTCGTCCGCAATGTTTGTGGGGACACAGGACAAGCTTCTGGGATACATACCTGACATAGATCTCTAGTGGTACAGCGCCTCCATCTGCCACAGGCTACAGATGTATGGAGGTGATCTCCTATGGTAGAAATACTCCCTCTCCTTCCCCAGTAAGATCACACAACAGGCAGGAGGTATAATAACTGGACCAGTTTATTCTGTTCAGCTCAATGCAGTCACAGCAGGCCTCTGCCCTATGCAGTCTCTGGTGTTGTATCCAGCTGTACGATGGCCCCAGGGCCCCCACAGCAGTCATTGCTCTTCCCCGATCCTCTACCAGGATCAGGGGAAAGGTGCACACTCACTCTCCCCCAAGGGGAAGAGGAACAGGGAAGGCCAATATTAAGGCAACCTGTGTGACCTGCCTCTCTCAAGTGGGGAGAAGCACTGATTAGATTTGGGCAGCACTCACCTTAAGTACAGCCAGGAGGAGGGCACCAGGTCTGAACCAGGATTGGGTGAACCCAGGCCTGGTTCCACCTCCCCCCCCTGTCACTCAAGGGCACTGCTGGGAGTGGGGAAAACCCATGATAAGTACTGGCAGGCCTGCTCTTTCCAGGGCTTATTGCCAGTGATTCAGACTAGAACCAGTCCTTGGCTAAATACTACTACTACTACTACTAATAATAATAATAATAACAACAACTTTATTTCATATAGAGCTATTCTCACAATGGGACCTACAGTGCTTCATAATTACAGTGCAGTACACAGCACATAGAAATTTTACAGACAATTGATCAGGCTGTTGTAACTAGCTGAAGATTACGAGCTTCATCCAATGGGAAGCAGGCAGTGGAGCGCTCCTCAGGTCTCACACATAGGAAGAAATAGGTACAATAGGTACTGTACAGCTGCTTTAAAAAGGTACAGGACATAGGAAACAGATACAAAACCTAAAAATGAGGTGCAGCTGGAGAGTGTGCTATTTGATTACATCTCCATCCTTTAACCAAAGACCTCTGTACTACGCCGTGTGTTCTTGAAGGGCAGGAACCCCTGTAACCATATTGTGAACCAATGAAACCGCCGTGTATTTCTTGAACAGCAGTCTGCTTTGTGGATATTTTTTTCAAGCCCCACTGCTCAATAAGCTTGCGCTAAAATTGTTAAGAAGGGCGAAGGTCCATGTCACATACTGCTACAGGAAACCGATTATATAAGAATCATTAATGTCATGGAAATAAGAACACAAACTTATTGTTTTGAATGAAATCTACCATTTGTGACTGTTGAGTCTTTTATAGACTTCCCTTCATTACTTTATGCCTGTCCAAGAGTTTGTAAATGCACACACAACAGTAGTGATAGGATTTGTAGGGCAGGGTAATAGGGTAGGAGACACCTCTACATTTCCAAACATTCAGATTGTTTGAGAGAGAGCTACGGTGTAACAATCTTGTAACATTTTTATTCTGTCTGTACATAGCTGTGTGAAGACCAGGGGTGGGCAACTCCAGTCTTCCAGGGCCACCAACAAGTCAGGTTTTCAGGATATCCCTGCTACAGCACAGGTGGCTCAGTCAAAGAAAGAGACTGCAGCAGGGATATTCTGAAATCTGATCTACTGGTGGACCTTGAGGACTGGGGTAGCCCACCCCGTGTGTCGGCTCATTTTCTTATGGAGACCTGAAATAACCAAATGTAGATTTACAGGTTCCACACAAAAATAAGTGTATTATGCTTCTTGGGATCAATCCTGTTGCAGCGACAATAATACCTTATAAATTATCTGAAGGCATAATAAAAGCTCTACTAAAGTTATGGGATGCTGTGGGGATACACAATCTTTCAAATATCATTGTCAAGAAAACACATTTAAAATTTAAATTCTTTCGAGTGCATTCATGCAATGGTTTTTAGAGGGATTAATCAGTACAGTTATTACGAATGAGGACATTTGGAATTACTTTGAATTTAAAGTATTTTCAGTCACCTTTTATGCACAGCATGGACGTACTTTAGTGCTAAATCCCTTGACATTTGAAGGTAGAAATAAGCAGAGATAACGGGGGATTCGTGTAATGCTGATACTACAAAGAGTGAGATCCTACTTTGAGAAACGGGAAATAAAGGAGCTAGGCAAAGATTCTCAGTATACAATGTGCAAGACTTTTTTTTTTTTAGCTGAAAAGTCTTTGTATCCACTATTAACACCTATTCAAAGACTAAACAAAAGTAGAAGGCGCTAGGAAGAGTCAAAATAATAAGCTCAACAGTGATTAGTGCTGTGAAGCCAGGAGCATATAGAGCTGGTGATTGTGCTAACTCTATCCAATTAATGGCCTTGCTTTACAATTATCTCGTGGCATTTTATGCTGTCTAAGAAGCGTTTCGGATTCTTTAGTAGATCAATACAAAGGCAATGGTTATGAGACAGCGGACTTATTCCAATCTTTGTCCTCAAACCTACCCATGTGACTCAGGCTCTCGTATGTATGTATGTATGTATGTATGTATGTACAGTGGCGGCTGCCTTTATCCTAAAGCGGTCGCCACCGCGGGAAATTTCAAACTGCGGAGAGCGCGCGGCTTCTTTTTGGCCGGTTTCCCGCGCCTCGGGCGCTTTCAATGATAAGCGCCATTAGCGCTTATCTGCTGAAGCGGCTGCCGCGCGGGAAACTCGGATTCAAATCGGAGATAAGCCCTGCATTTATCCCGGCAAGCTTTAGAATAAAGGCAGCCGTGACAGTATGTATGTATGTATGTATAAAAACAAAAAGAACAGGCATACTCCTAGTATATTATTGTTACACAATTTAATGGGGCTGGACATAAAAGTAGCTCACTCACAAACAAGGCTTGGAATCAGGCAATTTATGAGAAAATCTCATGCTCCATCTCTGTAGGCGCACGCGACTGCGTCTGAGCTTTCCAGCGTTCTCTGCTGTCTGTGATTCGATGTAAGCTGCATGAGCTGGGTCACCTCCAATTCAGCTCCTCCATCACCCCTGCCCACCCCAGCTTTGCAGGTATGTAGTTTGTGAACCAGTAAATAAAGTCACTGGCTCTGAAAACAATGACACTGACTTAAGCCGGGGAGCCTGGTTGAAATCCCAGTGTCAAGTTCTTTGTGACTGTACGCAAGTCTCTCTATCTCTCTGTGCCTCAGGTGCTAACATTAGATTGTAAGCTCTGTGGGGCAGGGACTTATTGTGCCTGCAAAATTCTATGTAGGGCCTTCGCTCATGAAGCGACCCGTGACGGAGGGGAACAGGGGCTCTGCAGTCGATTGGGGAAGTAGGACCCGACTTAGGGGCCTATGCAGAGAGCAGCGAATTTTCGAAATTCGCCATTTTTTGGAGATAATCGCGCAGAAAACAGCAGAAAATGGAGATTTCCGAAAATCGCGCCAATTTTTCATTTCTATTTGTAAAACTCGCCTCGCGGCTGGCGAGAACCGCAATCTCGCCAGTTTAAAATATATCCGTATGCAGAGAGGCGCGAACGGCATCTAGCGGCTGTTCGCGCCAATAAAATGGCGCGATTGTCTCCGTTTTGCCTCGCCAAAAAAAACTGGCGCTCGCGGCCATTGCAAAGGGGAAAAAAAAGGCGCGAATTTGTTTTTACATGTTTCCGAAGCGCGCATCTCGCCAATTTAAACTCGCCAGACGCATCCATGTTAAACATAGCAGAATTCGCACTTTTCTGCATATGGAGATTAAAACTCTCCAAAAAAGCTCCTTTTTATGAAATTCGCCATTTTTAAAATTCGCTGCTCTCTGCATAGGCCCCTTAATGCATTAAGAGGTTGTGTTTGGTAGGAAAGGGCCCCACAGCAGAGAGCTGAGGCCTTGCAGCGCCCAACACAGAACTTGGGCCAGACTTTTGGGTGCACTTGCCCTGGTTCTCGCCCCGTCAGCAGACCTGCTTACTGTATATATCAGAAGGCTGTAACACTGTCATGTTTTCTCTATCGATCACAAACTGACCAAAAACACTATTGTATGTTAATCACTTATTTCTTATTTTACTCTCATATCAAGAATAATGTTGGTACACCATGCAGGCTTTCCAATATAAACAGACAAACTAAATCAGATCAAGGATAGAAAGTCAATAGTCGAGTGATTTCCAGACATACTGTATGAGAAAACATGAGTAAGAAATCCTTGTCCAGAAGAGATTACAATCGATATGAATGCATATTGTGGATATAAGAAACATTTTGCAGGGAAAATACAGCAATTATGTCCCAAAAGATTTCTTGAGAATAAATAACACATGTAATTAACCTTGTGCTGAAGGCCCCTGCAGAACTGAAGAGGTTAACGAATGTGTGCTAGACAAACCATTCTTACCAAAGATAATAAATTACATTCACTTATTTATTATAATAAAAAGAAAATCTTCAGTTGGTTAGATAGCAGTATGACAGGAAAGGATTACTACACAAAGGAGCCCGTAAATCCCATTATTATAAGGTACTGTAGCTGATTAAATTCACATTTCATATGGAAATAGATCACAACAATTTATCCTGTGGTGATTTTCATTGTTACAAACAGGTGAGGTCATCTATCTTTGCTTATAGATTGCAGAACTGAGAGATTATGACCTGGTAAAGTATCAGTCCCACTTATTCAGACAAAGGATGTCCTTACAACTCAGTCTTGATCTCTGGTTGTAGCCACATGCTTTGATAATTATCATTTTGCCATTCAGATACAGGTCTTAAAGAAGCAGTTCCCTCTGCGTTTTGTTTACCCTACAACTCCCCCTCTCAGTTTTCTTTTTTTACATAGATAGGAAGCAGGGGGTCTCTCTGTAGTGCTGAACCACATTATTGTCAACTCCGGGGACCCTATGCTTCCCAAAATAATTACCGGAAAAGGTGCAGTTGGTACTGTCGCCTCCAACGAAAACAAAATGGAGGTTTAAAATTTGCATCACGTGCACATTATTAGGAAGCCTGAAATGTCGTAGCTCCCTATTGGCCCGTGTCAAGCAGGGGACAGGGAACTGGAGCATAAACATATATAGCAGGGTTATCCCTGACTACTATTTTGCCCTTTTCCTGGCATTAAGCCCTGGTACAGCAGGCCTGCCAGTAGTCATCATGGGGTTTTCCTCCTTCACTGCCCTGAGTGTTAGAAGAGGCGGGTTCAGCAGGTTTGAGATTGTCCAATCCTGGGACAGACCTGGTGCTTCTCCTGGCTGTACTTAAAGGCAGACACCACCCTAAATTGGTAGTGCCTTCCCCCCTCTTGAGGAAGACAGGTCACACATTGGAGAGGCTGCATATTAGGCCTACTCTATTCCTCTTGCCCTTGGGGAGAGTGAGTGTGTACCTTACCTCTGCCTCCGCTAGGGAGGTGGGGAAGAGCTAGGACGTCTGCGGGTTCCCTTGGCCTGTAGTGGCGGTCCAGGGACTATCATCCAGTGAGAGCTGATCTGACAGACTGTATCCGGCAGAAGACTGCTGTGTAACTGTTACTGCAGAGTGTAGTAATAAACCGTTCCTGTTTTGCAATATACCTCCTGCCTAGTGCATGACTTTACTGGGGGGAGAGGTAATAAGTTCTACCTTGGGAGATCACCTTCAGTTCCGGGAGTCCACGGCAGATGGAGGCGCTGCACTGCTAAGTAGATATATGGGGTATGAACCCCAGAAGCCTGATCCTGTCTCCCCACTACCATTGGCAGACGACTCAGCCATCCTGTTGCAGCAGGTATATGCACCATACACCCTGTAATGGTCCCTATCTGCGATCGGGTGGGGGAAACACCATTACACATCAATTTTGTAATGTTTTAACTAAGAATAAACACATTCACGGGTCAGAAATCTGACAACCGCGAACATTTGATTTACCGTATTCCCCAATCTGCGTCTAGTTTCCATTTGCTTTCCGGGATGTTATGGACCACTTTACTGTAACTACGTAGCCCCCCCCCCCCCAAGTGAAGTAAAACCAAAACGTAATTTCCCGTTTTTGCTCCGATCTCTTCTTTCGTTATTTCGTCAACCTCACCATGATCATCACATTCATCATGGCATTTTGTTAAACTTAGAATCAAGATTGCAATTGGCACACAGATACTAGCAGCTCTATCTTATCTCTCTTTTATTATACCAGCCAACAATTGATTGCAGGTTTGAAGTACATCACTGTCACATTCACCAGTTTTGGTTAAAATAAAGTTTGGCAATGTATTTGGAAAGCAGTCCTTCCCTTATCTCCTATAACTAGGGTGACCATATCTGTCACCCTAGTCGAACCAGGCCATCAATAAAGGTATAGTGCCCGGCTGGTTACCCACTGACCCATTGGTTGAACATGAAATGTATGTGATGGAATGTATTTGATTGTGCAACAATAAGGCATTTATGTGTGTTTTACCTTTCCAGGAGTGCTAACCAGTGGAGATTCACAGGCTATGAGTTTCAAGGAGGGTTTTACGGAAAAAGTGTTGTTACATTGTGTGTCGGTAGACGGGGCCCAGAGTACTTAATAAATTAAAGGTGAGGACCCACTACACACAAGGATACTGAACCGCCCAGGAGGCTTGAAGTCCGGATCGGAAAGAGGGGACGCCCTGTCTCCTCCTCCAATCCCCCCCCCCCTCCCAACATCACGTCTCCTCCTCCCTTTCACCTCTCCTCCCCTCTCTCCCCTCTTCTCCATCACTTTTATCGTCTCTTTCTCAGTCCACTCTCAACTCCTCTCAGAGGTTACAGACAGTTCCCACGCGGAATACGCTCCCCGCACCCCCAAGTGAGTCAGTGGATGCGTAAGTGTGTGACTGCGCAGCCACCGTGTCCCGGAGTGAAAATGGTACCGTTGGTGCACTTGGAGTTTACCTGCCGGGCACTCCTGTACCCGGTTCTGCAACTATCTTCACAAAGGATCGGCGTGGGAGTAGATGACGTCACCCGTGAGTGTCCGGGGCGATCCCACCCAGACACGCTGCGGCTTAGTGGCGGGGCCTGGTCCCAGGCCTCCCGCGGATGTAGAACTGTCCTGATAGCGATAGTATCACAGAAGGGGATTCGGAACCTGACTATGGCCAGTCCCTAGCTCCGCTGCACTCTACTGGGGCTCAGGGCCTAACTGGGTCTGTGGCATGCGGCCTAGGTAGGGGCGGCCTGCCTCCTTACACCGGAGCTCCTTCTCCTTCCTCCGCCAGCTAGCTCTGACTCCTCATGCGCCCCCTTACTTCCTTTTACTCCCTATCCTCGTCCTGATTGCTATTATTACCATTCACGTTTTAAAGGGTATTAAACAGCTTTCTTGAAATGTTCGTGTAACCCCCTTCCTGGTGTTGGTTACTAAAGTAAGCTAAGGAGTTAATGGTAAGCAGTGCATGATAGTCCCCACCCTGTGATGACGCATACTGTAGAACTACATAGTGGTGGGGATAAGGGCAGAGGAAATGTTCTAGAGAGGAGGTTCCAACATGAGAGGAAGAGCAGATCCTCGGGGAGTTTAGGTACAGGATATATTCCCAGTTATAGTATAGATCAGGTTCCCCCTTTTATTGTGTTGCAGTTAGGGACAGTGCCCTATACTGAAAGTTAAGATCCTATAGCATGGCCATAAGAAAGGAGCATGTCCCAGAGTGGGAATGCCGACACGCCACAATGGGAAGAGCAGAGAAGCACCAACATATCAGAGGATCAGCACTACAAGCGGATCATTAGCTACAGCCTTCATTACCCATGGTGGCAGTTCGAGAACAGGGCTTGTGATTAATAGTAACGTGTGCAGAACAGGCCAGAATCTCAGCAGGGGCCTGCAGTAAAAGGGACAAATAGGATGTTGCTAGAAAAGGGGGCCTGGTCCGCGAGATTAACCCAATATAGTAACACGTAAATGTACCTTCCATGAGTGTTGAGTGTGAACCAAGGGAAGAAATGTGTCAAGAGTGATAGTGGTATGGATGAAATAAAGTGCAACCCTGTCCATCTAATTGTAACTGTTTCTGCAATGTTCCCAAGCCTGGGAACATGAATAAAGATTGAAGTTGTACTATAAAAACTCCCAGCGCCCATCTTTTCCATCTCCCAGCCGACCATAGTCAGCACCCTGGGACAAGGTAAATCTATACTGATGGCAAGCACACAACTAACTTGATGTAACCTCCGTAGGGAGCCGGGCAGGGAGGGTTATATTGGATTTTAATAAAAAATTGATTTACAGGTCAAAGTCTCGAATTATAGGTCAACTGGCTTTCTTCTAAATTGTGTGTGTGCGGAAAAAAAATGTTTCCTTCTTTTAAAATTTATATACCTGATCCCTGCTAATGGTTCAGATACATTAATACATAAAAGACAACAGCCTAACACAATCAATATTTATATTTTATTCTGGTACTGCTTGTCACAAGATAATAGGAGACAAAACTAAATGACTGTTCCATCTTTCCCACAACACAGTCCTAACAAGGTAATTATTTGTCTTTTACAATACAGCAAACAAAAATATCAGTTGTGGCTACATTAGCACATCTCAGACAGGTCTGAAACTCTGTCTTTCCCCATTATCGCTTAAACAGTGCTTCTACATGCATGCAAATAAGCACTCAAAGTGAGTCACTCTTTACTTCTCACCCATTTTAACGTGAGCCCCTGAAAGCTTATGGCAACCGCCTGGGATGAAGACGTGCATAGCCAGTAACCCGACTCAAAACACAGTTGTTTCAACCTTTTGGGTTTCATCAGTGTGAGGTTGTTTGCTGTCTATGCAACATGAAGCTGGTAAGTGGGTATAACCTGAATAAGATTTTAGGCAAGAATGGGGCTGATGTATTAAGATCATATTTGACAATTAAATTAAATCAGAATGATGTGCATTTTTCATTTAGAACTAGTATTTGTAAATATATATAATATTACACTTGATTTCTAATAGCTAGTCTGTGAAAATAATACATTTTTGTTAACCTACAGTATATATGACGAAACATCCGCGCTGCGTCAAATACAATTTCGGTTAATACAAATAGCAACTTAATTTCGCGCTAACACAACAGATTTTTTTAGGATTTACGCCAGGTTCAACTCGGCGAACGATTTTGATGCATAAAGGCTTTATGCGCCGCCCCTCCTTTGTAACGCTAAACTAAATAACGTCACCCCACATAAGGTTGGAAGAAAAGGTCACAGCTTTATTTTAACACCCGCTGTTAAAATCAACCAGCCTGCCCGCCAGCCAAGCAGGATCCATGCGAAATCGGGGGGAGATCCTTGCCCAGACAGCCACCAATTGGCCCGCTCCCTCCCCCTGCCCGTATCATGTGCATGGGGGGGAGATCCTTGCCCAGACAGCCAGCAATTGGCCCGCTCCCTCCCCCCGCCCAAAAGCACTGTAAAATGGGAGGGGGAGATCCTCATTCAGCCGATGTTGGGCTGCTTCCCTCCCCCTCCCGCCCCTAGGGCCAGCTTAGGCCCAGCCCTAAAGTTGGCACCCAGCCTTTTACCAGCGTTGATTGGGCATCGGCCGGCCCGGCCCTCCAGCCGGCGCCTCCAGCCTGCCGCGCTGTTCTAGGGGCTCCAGCTGACAGGCGGACCCTAAAGTCCTCGCCCGTTCTCCGTCTCCTGAGCTTGGCTGGCGCGGCAGCTCCGCTGTGACGAGGAGACAAACTGCTCCTGGGTGATACAAAATCATGTTAATATAACATTCCAACAGTTTAATACAATAGCAAAACATTGGGGATGGGTGGGTGGGAATTCCGTTAGCTATGACTCTTCAGTCCAGGGACCCTCTCTTTATACCCTCTCACCCCCCTCCCCCTAGATGGGAGGGGACAAGCAGTCTTCCCACTCCGTGGGGGAAGGGGGGTTATCCGACCCCCCAGCTCACGCCAATCAGGACGTTGCAGCCCTTACGGAGCCTACGACCCCATTCTGGGGCCTCTGTCTCATCAGAATCAACACATCTGTTTTGCCGCACAGATACAACATACAATATTTTTCTCTCCATACTACAGCTGTTCGTCGTGAGGCATCTCATATGTGCACCAATATACTTGACTAAAAACATTTTTGACGCTTAAGCTACATTGAGGGGGAAAAAAAGTTAGTTCACAATGCACAGATCCACAATATAACGTGTGATTTCCGTGTGGCAATTTCACACCAGAAATACAATTTGTGAAGCTTAGTACATTTTGTGTATCAAAATATGCAAATATGTGGAGGTGGGAGAGGGGGGGAAAGGGTGGGAGAGGGTGGGGGGAAAGGGTGGGAAAAAGGGCGAGAGTGGGGAGGAGAGAGCGTGAGGGGGAGAGAAGAGGGAGAAAGGCTTCAGTAGAGGGGGAAAAAAAAAACCACAATGTGTAGCAAACACAGTAAGTGAGCGAAAATAGCAAAAAAAAAAAAAAAAAAGAGAGGTCACTCCCCAAAAGGATTATCACCTGAAAAGGTTCTGTGTGGACCTGAAACTTTGTTGTTCCCTTCGTATTCCTTGCCATAAATTAAAATTGATGTTAATGCAGCAATACTATTTTCCAACATTTTTTTTCTTACTGTATGTGCTCATGCAAAGCATGTGGCAATGTATAATTCTACATTCTTACCCAAGCTGGCAATACTTTGGTGTTCTTGTTATAAATCTATAAAAATCCTGATTGTGTGCTTAACACAGGTGTGCGTGAACTTTTGAAGCTGCGCCCCCCTGCCTGCTCCCTTCACTGCTCGCTCCCCCCTTACCTCTTAGGTTGGCGTCATATGACGCCGCGCGATCATGATGTGACGTCACATGACGCCGCTGTGTCATTTGACACCGCGTTGCCATGGCGACTAGCATCAAATGCCGTGGCAGGGTAATGTGACGTCACTTCACATGCTCGCGCGGCATCATTTGACCCCGCGTTGCCATAGCGACACATCATAACCGCCATCTGAACCTCCGTAAATTCAGTTGCAGAGGACTCGTGCGATCCCCCGGCATTTCATTTCAACGCCTTGGGGAAGAGCGCGGGAGCTCTGCAACCACCGCGCCCCCCAGAAAAATCCCACTCACCCCCAGTTTGCGCACCCCCGACCTAACATAATGGCTGCCTTTCAGTTTCAATCCATCTTTCAGGTATAACTCAGAAGCTACAATGTATCCTTATATTACCAAGGTAACATTATCTATTGGTACAATTTGCAGCTCAAACTGCGGGGAACATTTGCAACAAATCATCCCAAACAGGAAAGTGTTGCAATGATCTTGCACTGCGTGGGAGGTGGGCTAAAGCCTGCTATGGAAATCAAAGGATGCTTTAAAACTTATTAAAAGTTGGGGGGTGAACAGTCACTATTATCTAATACTAGAGAACAGATTTATTTTTTAAAAACCCATAAAGATTTCACATGATTTCACAACTGTAAGCAGAGCTCCACTTTATCTGTTTGGGGAATTACCTATTTGCTATTTTTGTATTCCTAGAAAGTGAAAAAAATATATATCGTTAATATCTCCAGGAGAAACCACCTCTTATACACAGTACTACTTTACTTTCTAAACACTATTTAAGACACGCCGAGAGTCTTGTGGTGTGGCATCTTTTTGCTTAAACGAGTCAGTGAAGTGTTCAGAAATAAATTGATGAACAGGAGATATCTTTTTCCATTTTTTTTTTTTTTTTTTGTCTACATTCTTTACAGATGTATTGTATTGTGCGTTGAATTAAATTATTGAGGTGAAAGTCTTTCATTTGGAAAAGACAAGCTGGGGAAGCCGAAGAGGAAGAATGATGAGTTGGAGCGATACTGTGCACTGGCTAGGCAAAAAGTCATTAAAAACAGCCAGGAGGTCTCATTTTCAAAACTACTGAAACTTGAAAAGATCTGTGTGCTGCTGCCTTCTTCAATGAATTCCATGTTTCATCTTGCTATAAAATCTCATCTCCTTCTGCCGAGTAGTGTCAGAAGCCAATCCGAATCTATCAATGCTGTAATTCTATCCATGCACCACTGAGAGAGGTCTGGGCTTTTCAACATTTAAACAACCGGCTTGTAATGAAGGATATCTGTAACTGATTGAAAGTAACAAAGTTGCACTGTACAGTAGCTCTGTATCTGCTAAACAGTCATTATCGCTATGGCGCCGGTTCCAAGGAGCATGAAAATGAAATGGAAGGGAGGTGAAGTCACTCGCGGACATATGTACTTGCTGGCACGTCGATAGTGAATCTCACTTCTTAAGAGCTAACAAGCAAGTGCAAAGTCTCACTGTTATCAAGGACAAAAAGTACAGGTCGGATGATGTTTCCTAACACTCTACCAGATTATATAATCCAAAGGGAAATGGAAAACATCAGGAGGGAGGTTGAAGTGTCCGGTACAGTTATAAAAAAAAAAAAAAACAAGCAATCACCAGAGAGGTGCACATTGTACAAAAATACGATGAATATGCGTAATTAAGTTTATATGATGAAGGAAAAGTCAATCTAAAATATGCATTCCACAACAAAGGGCTTTCAAAATGCCCCAGACGTTCTATTTTTAAAATGATATTTATTGCCTATTTTACTTATTACACAATTGTCTTTTCTATTTCCCCTTTAAACCCATCATATTGTAAGATCATAAATAATTTGCTATTTAAATAATCAAATGAAATATCTGCATGCCATTAAAATGGCCATTGTAGTTTGTATGTAAATTGTAAATTAGAAACGGTTAGAGTTTACCCAAAGTACTGCAGATTTGTCGCCCTAAAGTCACCAACGTGTGTGCATCAGAGTGGTGTGTTCTTTTTAGTTATGAGCTACAGTAGAACATGACCTCTGTTCCTGACCTCTGTTGGTGACATACTGTACTCCATTATATCTTGTTCAGTTACATATTTAGGCTTGTTTTACTTATCTCCTTTAGTGTTATTAAAGAGCAAATCTAGTGCAATACAATTGGCAAGAAACGCTTTCTGCCCGCACAAACCTAATTATGTCCACCAGTGACAGTGACCCTAATTGCACATGTTTTCATGCCATGTCAGATGAGGGCTAAAGTCTGTTGACTCCAGTTAGTCATTGCTTCTAAATAGGTATGTGTCCCTATCGAGATGGGGTATCTGTCCCCAAAATATATAACAGACCTCCGGTGTAAACGGTTAAACCTTTCAGATCATTAAAAAAAAAAAAAACAACATGAGATATGGAATGACCATTTTAATTGACTTTTCTACCAGGGAGAGAGCTCCAACAGCTAATTAGCTAGTTCACATAACTTCAGATAGCAAAGCATCTTCGCAACCTTATAAATCATAAAAAGTGAGAATAGGAAGAAAGTGTGACCTTCTGTTTAAAGCATAGGATGAAGTGTTACCATGTGACTGAAAATGTCACTTCAAGTAACATACCATTTACAAATGGTAGTCATACAACTGTGAGTAAAGCCTCGTCACCAGGGGTGGATTGTAGGTACATACCGGCCCGGGCAATTCCTTGAAGAGCGCCCCTCCTGCAGCATCTTATGACGTCTCGTTGTCATGGCAACGCATCACCATTTGCCGTTGGGTCACAACAACACGACGCTGCAGGGGGAGATGCCGCTCCTGAGAAGGTAAGACACACCCCCCTCACTCACTCCAACATGCACACTCTCTCTCTCACCTTGGGGTGAACAACCGGTCCAGGGACTTTGCATAAACCTCCTCCGGTCGGGTGGAAGTTGGATTCCGGCGCCGACAGGAGGAGGGAGAGTTTTGCAGGTGGCCAGTGACCTAGGAAACCACCGGCGGCTGGGGAGCCGAAGCAAAAACCCCCGGGGCAACCCGACCGCCCGATAGGGCAATCCGCCTGTGCCTGTCACTACAGGAAAATTATTTTAATATGTGCAAACAAAATAGGGGAGGTTTACTCCGATTCTGTCTTCAGGTGAAAATGTTAATGAAGTCAATATAAATCCACCTTCTTTTTTAGTCATTTTTAAAATCAGATTTGCCTCTGATATATTTCCATCTGAATCATAACTGTACAGACGTATGTAATTCTTGAAGGAGTAGCTCAGTGCTAATATGGCTGCCTTTGGAGTAGGTGAACAGGGTTCGAATCTCAGTGTCTCCATGCCAGTGTTGACTGCAGTCAAGTCACTCAATTCCCCTGTCTCTCAGGCACCAAAATGACATCATACCTCTACAGGTCGGGACTTATCGTGCCTGACAAATTCAACGTATTGCCCTGAGTACACGGTCAAAACTTATGACAAAAATATATATAATTATAATTACAATAGTAAAAAGTCCTCCCCCCCCCACATCTCTAGAATCTCTAAACCTGGAGTGAGTCCTCTTTCAGGCTTCACCCGTAAGTACGCCCCGGCCAAAGTCAATTTCCATTCCAAGTCATCTTATTCCTCCTCAGTCTTCCGTAGGCCGCACACACAATTGACATTGATTCATTATGAAACACTTGAAGGGAATTCCATCAACAGCTATAGTAAACAGTAGCCTTTGTGTTAATGTGCCTTAGCTTACTCGACAGGATTTCATATGATGAAGCAATAGTTCTGCTAATTAACAGCACAAGACTACAGAATAGGCAACAATTACATCTTTATTTAACAGGCTTTATCCACATCATTATAATAGCAGTATTTGCAACCATTGTTGGTCTTGTAGACCACAGAAGGGAGCGTATGCAGCTGTAATCCACTAATTGTCAGCATGTTCAGAACTGCAAAATGCCAATCTAGTTGTGCTGAAATGAAGGCTATACGGAAGACTGAGGAGGAAGAAGATGACTAGTAATGTATTTCTGAAGTATATTGAAGCATTTCCATCTCCCCCACATTACCTGCTCTCACTGCTCTACAGCTGCAAAATCCCACTTCTTTCTTCCCCAACACCAACTCCTTCAAATAACAAGCAGCTATCTGACACACACCAACCTTCCTAGCCCCCTGTACCCATGTTTCCACGTACCCTTCCTTATAGATTGTAAGCTCCTTGGGGCAGGGCCCTCCTTACATACTGTAACAATGTATGTTCATGTTGGTTATTTTATTGTTTTTGTCCTCCAACGCTACGTAATATGTTGGCGCATTATAAATAAATAATAATAAGTCAACAATACATTGACAAGATCACAACTCCTGCAAAACCTATAGGTGGCAAACAGTTAATGTTGGCATATATAATTAAAAATATAATGCATTAAATGAAACATATCTGCATTCTCCCTATGATTCAGGAACCAGATATGTGATGTTACAGTATTTTATGCACTGGAAGTAGCAGAAAGGTTGTCGCTCACCAAGATACTTCACTAATCAGTTTAGTTCTGCTTCTGGAACTGTACAATCTATTCCTTTGTTTTCGGTGATAGAGAGTAAAGCGACACATACAGTACAGAGGAAGAGAACAGACTTGTGCTTTTCCAAAGGAGGAAGCAAGGGGATAGAGAACAATCTTCATACAATATAGCTGGTGACACTTCAAGTGTTATACATGATGTCTAAAGTCCAAGATGACTACCAATTAATACTTGAGGATACAGCCATTTATTTTATATTATACTATAATTGTGTTTTTTTATAACAAGCCCTCACCCCACAAGTTTGCTTATTATGTTCAGCTGTCTATGTAGCTTTACGTTCACGATATACGATATATTATTCTGCAATGCATTAAAAAATATGTTTTTCACAGCTCGAGTGACCACAGCTATGTGGCCTCACCTCAATTTCATCCAAGGTGTAAACAGACCTTGGTTGCAGTAATATTTTAGATCCACTACACATATATACAGTAAACAGGAATTAGGCATCACTCAATGAAATTGAATAGCATAGATAGACGACCTCTTTAAGAATGTCATTAAGGTTGAAGCCGGTGGAAGGTGAAAGGACGGATGAAAGAAATATGGTTGCACATGAACGTATATTGATGCAGGTCACTCCTGACATGCGAGTGTATATATTGGGATCTATTTATTCAGACCCCATTTGGTTTTATTCAACCCACTGAGACTGTGCCAAAAGTATGTGTTTCATTTATACGGTGTGTCCCCACAATACAATCTCAGAAACCTTTGCCTCCAGGCAGCTCAAATGCTACTCCATTCAAGGACTTTCCAATTTATACCCTGTCACTAACCGATACAAACTTATTGGATTTCAAATTACTGTTCGCCTTTCAGAAACTATTTTCCAAAGCAAAATGTTGTCATTAATCAGAAGGAGAGCAGTTCGAGGCATGAACGGATTCACTTTCCTTCATGCCATATGGCTGCCTGTAGGAAAATGGCAACACATCAGCTGGGCAGGAATGCCTTCATTTTTCCTGCAGATGGTTGTAATCGACATTGCTACTAAACACAGGTCTCAAGCACTTCTGCAGAATTACAATAAAAAGTAACAAGTGCAATCCTTCACACGCACACATTTGATTGATGCTACCTTCCGCAACCCACCCCCCTTACCAGTTTACAAATACCTGCTCATAGCTTTTGGGTGTGCATGCAGTTATGTGTTGGGTGTGCATCCATTTCTTCTTCTGACAAATGATGGCTCAGAACCTACAGCAGTGTTTATCAACTAGGGTTCCTAGGAACCTTGGGTTCTCGAGCATCCCCAAAGGGTTCCCTGCAATCTTCAGGTCATTTGAAAATTGTACCAAATAAAAAAGAATGTCCAATGCATCAGATCTCAGACGCTCTATTAGAGAGGGACGGGGTTCCTTACAATGAATCTGATCTCAGACGCACTATTAGAGAGGGTTGGGGTTCCTTACAATGTATCTGATTTCAGACACGCTATTAGAGAGGGTTGGGGTTCCTTACAATACATCTGACCTCAGTCGCGCTATTAGAGAGGGTTGGGGTTCCTTACAATGCATCTGACCTCAGACGCGCTATTAGAGAGGGTTGGGGTTCCTTACAATGCATCTGATTTCAGACGCGCTATTAGAGAGGGTTGGGGTTCCTTACAATGCATCTGATCTCAGACGCACTATTAGAGAGTGTTGGGGTGCCTTACATTGCATCTGATTTCAGACATGCTATGAGAGAGGGTTGGGGGTTCTGCAGAATTTAACAATATAATTATAGGGTTCCTTAACCGAAAAAAAGTTGGAAACCACTGACCTACAGTAATGATTAAATATATGTTATGTGATTTCTTTGGAGCAACGAAAGAAATAAAATCACTGACCTAAACTCTCCTCTCTGGTTAGACTTGAGCAGGTATACTTTGTTTTGCTTTGTACAGCACCATTTTCATTTTCAAGGGTCCTGCCCTGCATTGAATTATATACTCTGCTGTCCTGCAGGTTTAACACGCATAATAGAAAGATGTGCACCATATAGAGCATTTAAAGCAGCAATTCCCTCCAGCAGTTCATATAATATTAGTATCTTGTCCCCTGAGCAGGTCCTGCTCTTTTTTTTTTTGCGTTAAAAATCATGATTTTCTTAATCTCCAGCTTCCGAGGTCACCACAGTAACCTTTAGACTGCACTGGGCTTTGGGGAGAGCTTAATTTTAACCTCCGGACACTTAATAATTCAAATGCTTATAACTCAGAAGCAACTCTGAAACTTAACCGAAGTGTTTTTTGAAGCTACTTTTTTTAGCTACTGTATCTTCTATTAGGAAGGTCTGGGAGCTCTGAAAATGAACGTGCACAGCTTTTCAGTATATCCTAGAGGACGAGGGACTTTGAAGAATTTTGTGATATAACTCCGGAACAGAGCATCACATTTAAACCCGCCCCCACTAAAGAAAACAGCTTTTGAAAAGGCAAGAAGAGATCGCATAAAGTTAAAAAAAAAATCCTAAAAATGTGCTGCTTTAATGGTATAAGGAGCTTCACGTTCCGACAATCGCTGCTTTTTACAGACATGGCAGAAAACATTGATGTTTGTAAATAAGCGACTTACGGGTGAACCCCGTTCCAAACACATTGCTGTATGTTACTTTTAATATCCAGTTTGTTTGGGACATAACATTGTTGTAGTTTCTTTAGCACACTAAGCTAGTTCTCCGCTCTTTAACTTTACCCTTCGACTAGCCTGTAACGCTGCTAATTTCTGGCACTCATGTTATTTAAATGTCAAACACAGCCTTATACATCAAAGCTACAGCAGATGATCAACAACTTGGAACAATAAATGCTTGTATTCACATGGATTGTTAAGCTTTCATCTCACAGATGTTGTACATACTGTATACACAGAAACGCAGCCCCTCTGGGGACATTTTTCTGCATAGTTGTCTAAGATAAACATAAAAACCTTTCAAAAGGATGGCATCCTTCTTCTCTTCTCCTGCTATTACACATATCCCCGTTTCTTCTGCCGGAGAATCAAAAGTAACACAAACGAGTTTATCAAAGTGACGTACCTCGCAAAATGCCTGCGCCAGGCTGCATAGAAGCTGTTCTAAAACAGAAGCCAAAGCCAGATCATTTTTCTTTAGCTCAACAACACGGAGGGCTTCCATCTGCTCCACTCCAATTTATTGTTACCTTTGATTATGAGGGCACTAAATGACACCGTCATTTAAACATATACTCCATTGTACAATTAGGGTCTCCCTAGCAACCTGCTGCCTGGGAGATTCATTGCGCAAAGATGTATGTCGGCTCGAAGTGTAAAAAAAAAAAAAAAAGAGAGAAAGATGAAACAGGCCCAGTGCATGATGCACGATTTGCAGTCTTTATGGTTTTTTTGGATCTTTATCTTTCCCATTCAGTAGCTTTTCCATTCACAGCACATACCTAATAAAAAAAAGTATAATTTAAATGGCCTGAAAGCCCATAGCAGCCTTTCCTCTTAAATCCAGATGTACAGCGTTAGGCTGTATTCTAATCCAGGCAGGAAGTCATTTTTATCAAATTGCAGTTACTCCAATTCATTAGGTTGCTAATATAATTTGTCTACTATAATTCTCATTATTTTGGTATTTGACATTTTCACAAGCGTGCGGCGATTCACACTTCTGTTTGCAACATGGCTGTGATACAGAAATAGTTTGCATTTGACTTACCTAACAAACTATCACAGCTACGTGATCGAGGCTTCAGTTGCTGAAACGTGGCATCACTCCCCTGGTTATGTCAGCGGTTTCCTGGAAAAAAGAACCAAAGCAGGTTTATATAGGGAAACAAATGTAATCACTGAATAATTCCAAGGTACTGACCGTTCCTAAAGGGAAAAGGGTTTTCAGCGTGAAAGCTATTACGGCTATAAAGCTATTAATTAAACGCAGCATACTTCAATAGCAATTAATGACTCATAATGGCTATTGCCTAAACCTCTTAAACCTGACAAAGGGAAGCTGTTTCCCCAAAAAGTTGTGTTTCTCCTTCTCTGCACAGTAAGGAGTTAATAAAAAAAAGCTCTGCAGTGCAAAAGTACAAGGCAAGGAGTAATTCTAGCACTTTCACCAAAAAAGTGTATTAATTAAATAACAATGGTTGTGTTTGAGTTCTGATCCACTCTGTCCAGCCAAAATAAACAATTAAGCACTGTTTGTGGATGACCATTCAAATGTAAATGTCTTGTCTTACAATAGAAACATAGGCCCACATTAAATATACCAGGGGTGCTCAACTCAAGTCCTCAAGCACTCCCCCCCCCCCCGCCACAGGTCAGGTTTTCAGATGTCTCAGCTTCAGCAAAGGTAGCTCAATCAGAGGCACAGTCAAAGACTGGGCCACTGATTGAGCCATTTGTGCTGAAGCAGGGACTGATTGAGCCACTTGTGCTGAAGCTGGGATATCCTGAATACTTGACTCTTTGGGGGGGGAGGGGTGGAGGAGGACTTGAGGACTTGAGGACTGGAGTTGAGCACCCATTGAATATACTGTGCAGCAGGTTTCTCATTGTTGGAAAAAAGTTCTGCATTCATGATCACTAGTTAGTTGCTTGTATGCTATGATAAATGTATTTGTGGATATCCTTGATGACTCTTTTGCAGTTATTTCCAGCCTATCTCTAGACATGTTTTCTTACCCACTGCTGTTTCTGATACATAGAAACCTAGAATTTAATGGCACATTGGAACCAATTTTCTTATCTGCTGCAAAACCTTTAGACCCCATTTGATCTTTGACTTTCTTTTTTTTTTTAAATATCTTTTTATTAGGGTGTTTACAGATACATTTCAAAATATTACATTGTAGCATATTGTATTTACATCTACATAGGTTATCGTATAATGTTACATATTTCAATACATATTTGTTATACCCATTTTTTTTCTTTTTTCGACCTTATAACTGGTCTTGATCTAATATCTCGACCATTTAACTGAACACCTTGTATCATAGCTTGCTGGTGACTCCCGTTCTTTCTTTTAGTTATCATATTTGTTTAGACTAGGCACTTTGATTTTTCTCTGTTCTGTCATGTTATGTTATGTTGTGATGCAGGACGTTCTCCTTATTTTATATTTCCTTTATCAGGTTTTCCGTCCAGTTTAGTTTACCATCCTATCTTGGGTGTCATCTGAATTTATTCTGTTCTAGCTGGGGAAAAGAGTTTATAATCATCCTCCAGTTTCGATCAAATTTGGCATACTGATTATCTCCTACTTGTTCGGTAGATATTCTGTCTATCGTGATCAGATTGACCAAGAGGGATTTTTTTATAAGTTCTATGTTTGGTGCTTGTGAATCTAACCATTTCATTATAATGGCTTTTCTGGCTACCAGGAGAATCATCTCTGTTGGGAGAATGCCCCCCCTATTTTGGTTGATCTTAATTGTCCAAGGTTCAGTATTGGCAAATATCATGGGGAGGGGGTGTCTTACCCAGCTAATTTTCGTAACTTCTTTAATATATTGTAGTACCTGTGTCCAGAAATCGTTAATTTTTACGCATGTCCAGAGACAGTGTTTGAGGTTAGCTTTAGGGAGGTTGCTTTTGGGGCATTTCGTTGTGTCTGCTTCTATATTGGTAATTTGTCTGGTGAAGGGTATATATGCCCTATGCATTATCTTAAATTGCATTTCTCTCCAGTTTTCTGATGTAATTATTTTAAAAGTTCTGACATACCCAATCGTTAGATCTTCCATCATTTGAATTTCTTGGAAATCTTGTTGCCATGCTTCTAGATTTTTTTTGTTATTTTTCTCCATGTAATGGTCTCTAATAAGTTTATATATATCAGCTAGCGAGTATCTGGTATCTGTGTCCTGACTGAAGTACGTGTCCATTGCGTTGTTTTCGAATATGTGTTTTTTGTAGTCTTGGAGTTTTCTCCCATAGTTGAGTAGTTGGATGTATTGAAATACCTGGTTTTCCGGTATATTATATGTTGATATTAGCTCCCTATATGACATAAACTCATTTTTCTCCTTATTTAGGCCTCGGCCATGTTACTTGCTTGCTGGCGGAAGCGCGCTGAGGCGCGCTCCCGCTCAGCACTGAGCCCCTACAGCCGCAATTAGAGCGGCTTTAGTAGGGGCTCACCTGCGCTTCCGCGCGCTTGCGGAAGCGCAGGTCTTGGGGGAATTTAAAATTCCCCCGCTTGCCGGCGAGACAGGCCGGTCACGTGAGCGGTTCGCCCAATGAGGGCGAACCAGCTCCGTGACGTCACTGGCCCGCCCCCGGCCAGTGACGCGCCCGCCCCCGGACCGCCCCGGACCGCCCCCTGACGGCTGCTGAGAGCGCTTGCGGTAAGCAACCGCAAGGCCAGGGAAAGCACCCGCTTTCCCTGCGCCTCAGCGCGCCTCAGCACGCCAGCAGGGACCGTGGACTCGGCCTTATACAGTAAGGTCTTCTAGGTTTCTTATCCCTTGTTTTCCCCAGCTATTAAAATGGCTATGTTCTTTTCCCGGGGGGAACATCTGATTTCCCTGTATAGGTAGGAATCTGGAAATTGTGTAAGAAAATTTAAACTTTTTCCTAATTATTCGCCATGTAACCACTGTATCCCTAAGCAATACAGTATATTGGATTTGATCTCTTGGGGCATTTTATTCCAGCTTGTGTGTAATAGTTCTGCCATTGAGAACTCACCCGCAAAATGTTTTTCTAATTCTGGGGAGGAGTAATAATCTTTCCCTTGGATCCAATCCCCCACATGCCTTAGCATGCAGGCTAGGTTACAGTCTCGTATATTTGGTATGTTAATTCCTCCCCTTTCCTTGGCCATCTGTAGTTTTATCAGTGCTATTCTCGTTTTTTTTCATTGCCAAAGGAATTTACTCATCGCCTTATTTAGTTCGTTAACATCGCTATGTTTGATTAGCAGTGGGAGTGTTTGGAGGGGATACAGTAGCCTTGCAAATTATATCATTTTTATGACACATGCTCTGCCAAAGAATGACAGTGGGAATGTCATCCAGGATCTCAATTTGACTTTCTTTTAAGATTACTTTATATCTATTTCAAACATTTCTGAACTCCCATTACTATATTAAGCTCTACCAACTCGGCTGGGAGACTATTCCATCAATCGAACACCTTCTCCACGAAGAAGTATCTCCTCATACTTCCCCTTACCCTGCCACACTCCAGCTTCAGAGCATGACCTCTTGTCCCACACAGGGGCAGGCAACTTCAGCCCTCAAAAGCCACTAACAGTTCAGGTTTTAAGGATATCCCTGGTTCAGCACAGACGGCTCAATCAGTGGCTCAGTGGAAGACCACTGCCCACCCATGTTCTAGCGCTACACTGTCTCTGAAATGTGCTTGGGAAAGTGTCCCGTATGAATGATGTAGCTACAATATATTACTACAGCCTGCCCAATTTTGTCAACTACACATGTACAGTATATGTATTTGTTTCTTGTTCCCTTTTAATTAGCACATTCTATTGTATTCCCTACTCGCCATCCTCCCAGCAATTCTGTTTACGCTCCCTTGCCGTTTCCTGGCAACCAGCACAACTGGTCCGTCGGCGTTCCACGCTGTGGGTGCATTAATACGGGTGCTGGTATCTTACCTACAGTTTTCTTTAGAAAGGTCCCACGGGAGGCCTGAAACGTTGAATACCACCAATAAACTCGTCTCAAAACTTTATATTTACCTCCTATATCTACCCATTGCAAGTTGATTGCTGTGCAGCCAGGCATTTGCACTGTTTTTGTGAGTTCCTTGTAATATTACATGAATATATATATATATATATATATATATATATATATATATATATATATACAGTGTTCGACAAACCTATACATTTGCTCGCCCCGGCGAGTGGATTTAACCCCCGGGCGAGTAAATATTGGCTCAAGCAGCACACGTTTGGTACTAGGTGGCGAGTAGATTTTTTTGTGAGGCGCGTAGATTTTTTGGTGATTTGTCAACCACTGTATATATATGTATATATATATATATATATATATATATATATATATATATATATACACACAGTGGTTGACAAATCACCAAAAAATCTACTCGCCACACAAAACAATCTACCCGCCACCTAGTACCAAACGTGTGCTGCTTGGGCCAATATTTACTCGCCCGGGGGTTAAATCCACTCGCCCGGGGCGAGCAAATGTATAGGTTTGTCGAACACTGTATATATATATATATATATATATATATATATATATATATAATCAAAAAATAAATAGATGATACCGTTCTGTGGCTAACGAAATGCTTTTATTTGTGCGAGCTTTCGAGATACACTGATCTCTTCTTCCGGCGATGTTACAATGAATGAAGCAAGGATAACTTAAAAACAGTGTCTCTTGGAATGTTATCTGTGCTTGTCCTTCCCCCGGTGTGGATGTGTTTTATGGCTAGAGGTGTCAAAGGGTAACTGAAAGCAAGTGAAGAAAGAGTGTGTATGTGTATCAGTGTGAATAAAAATGAATGGAGAGCCCACAGTATAAACAGTGCTCTACACAAGGTGTGTGTGGAGTGAGAGGGATATAAATGGTGTGGGTGGGTGTGGAAATGTGAGAGTTTGTAGCACAACTAAAAGTGTGTGTGGATACTATGTGGTCCCTATTGGTGTATATGGATGGAAAAATAAGGAGTATTAGTATGTGTGAGAGACAGCTGTGTGTGCATACATATAGCACAGTATGTACAGACATGGCCTTTAGCGCTCATGGGAAGAGAGTTCGCTAGTGTCAGTAATGACTCATAAAATTTCGATCTCTGTTTAGGCCACTGCTAAGTGTCCCGAACAGTTGCATAAATTTGTATTTATGCAACTGTCCCTCTTTCGGGGTTTTAAGATTACCTTTGAGTATGGCAACCCTCAGATCGTTCATCTTATGGCCAGAGTCAGAGAAATGTTCGCCAACAGGACTGTCTCTTGTTCCGCGTGTGATGCTATGGCGATGCAGGTTCATTCTCTTGTTTAGCCCTAAACTTATTTGTTTAGGGCTAAACAAGAGAATGAACCTGCATCGCCATAGCATCACACGCGGAACAAGAGACAGTCCTGTTGGCGAACATTTCTCTGACTCTGGCCATAAGATGAACGATCTGAGGGTTGCCATACTCAAAGGTAATCTTAAAACCCCGAAAGAGGGACAGTTGCATAAATACAAATTTATGCAACTGTTCGGGACACTTAGCAGTGGCCTAAACAGAGATCGAAATTTTATGAGTCATTACTGACACTAGCGAACTCTCTTCCCATGAGCGCTAAAGGCCATGTCTGTACATACTGTGCTATATGTATGCACACACAGCTGTCTCTCACACATACTAATACTCCTTATTTTTCCATCCATATACACCAATAGGGACCACATAGTATCCACACACACTTTTAGTTGTGCTACAAACTCTCACATTTCCACACCCACCCACACCATTTATATCCCTCTCACTCCACACACACCTTGTGTAGAGCACTGTTTATACTGTGGGCTCTCCATTCATTTTTATTCACACTGATACACATACACACTCTTTCTTCACTTGCTTTCAGTTACCCTTTGACACCTCTAGCCATAAAACACATCCACACCGGGGGAAGGACAAGCACAGATAACATTCCAAGAGACACTGTTTTTAAGTTATCCTTGCTTCATTCATTGTAACATCGCCGGAAGAAGAGATCAGTGTATCTCGAAAGCTCGCACAAATAAAAGCATTTCTTTAGCCACAGAACGGTATCATCTATTTATTTTTTGATTATTGAAGCTCGGCTAACACGGTACTGATACCTCTACATGTATATATATATATATATATACACATACTGTATATACTGTATGTGTGCGTGTGTGTGTGTGTGTTATATGTTTTTGTTCATTTTTTGTCAAGTGTTGACAAATCGAACATTGCTCCAAATACAGGTGCATATTTAGGAAAGGAGATATTATGAGATGTATCTGTAAGGAATCCGCTCCGCGGTTTACTGGTTGCCTTACCTTGCAGACCGGTGCAGTTCTGGAACTCTTCACCTGATATTACTGCAGCCTGGATTCACTCACCAAAGCAATACTGCCACACACTCCCTCTGGTATCTACTGCAGCTGTGCAATCTATCACTGCAATCCAGCCTTGTATTCACTTATTGGAGCAGTACCTTCACACCCCCTCCGGGGATTGGCCCGCTGGCCTTTAAGTACTGCTTTCCCACAATGCTCCCCGCCGAGCATAGTCCTTTCCGGATGTCACTTACTGTTCTGCCACAAGCCCTCGCTTGTACTCCTATGCTGATACGGAGGTCTCCCCTGCGTCCTTCAGCTTCCTTCTCCTATGCTGATACGGAGGTTTAAGCCTGCATCCTTCAGCTTCCATTCTCCTATGCTGAAGCAAAGGTATCCCCTATGTCTTCAGCTTCCTGGTTTCCTGCACTGAAGCAAAGGTATCCCCTACGTCTTCAGCTTCCTGGTTTCCTGCACTGAAGCAAGGTATCCCCTACGTCTTCAGTTTCCTGCTTTTCAGCACTAGCGGAGGTTTCCCTGTGTTTCTTCAGCTTCCTGGTTCCTGGGGCTTACTCTTTCCCTAATCTAGAGAGGCCGTGTCCTGGTTCCTGCGCTGTAACGGAGGATTCCCTAGCCCGCTCAGGACTCTTGCGCTGTAGCACTGGTTTACCCGTGCAGCTAGGCGGTGTGTATATCTGGTGTGTCTTCCACCTCCTGAGACCAGTACCATGGGCCATGGTCGCTGCACGCGCAGAGGCCACCCCTGCGCTCCTAAGCTGAAGCGGGGCTTTCCTGACTACCTGTTGCCGAACTCCTGCTTGGACAATGTTTATCCTGACGTCTCCTGTCCTGACCCTGGCTTGTACAACGACGATGCTGTCTTCTCCTATCCTGATCCTGCTACGTATGACTACGAACTGCGCAATCCGGATCAGCCTGCGCGGTCTAAGGTCGGTGCTTTTACAACCCCACCTCAGCCACGCGGTCCGACCCTGGTTTGTGGCGAGCACAACCGTGACAGTATGCTCGGCCCCACAAACCCGGACCGCCCTGTGGTGAGGGTTGGTAAGTTTTTGTCTGAAAGCCTGTCCCGGCCTGTAAACCAGTCCCAGTTTGAATACCAGTTTCTATGTGAGATACTACCCCTGATTGAAGATCTGATTGTGTTTGAAGGTTTAACCCCTTTGCAAAGTAAATGCCGTAATGATCTCATGATGAAGGTTTACTGCCTCCGGGACTTAAAACAATCGCTGGCCGCTTGTATTTGCTTTCCTGGTTACCCTTTAACCTGGGAAAACGTGTACCCTTTGGAACTGGACGACGCCCAAAAGGAACTCTCTTCCCTGGCCTTGTCTTTAGACATTTATATAGCACAAGAGGACCCTCTCCTCATGTTGGCTCACGCCCAAAACACACTCCATGTCCTTTCCATGACATTGGACATTTGCATAAAGGAACAGGATCCTCCCCTCGCCAGCTTCGCTGCCGCTTGGCTGTATCCCTGGTCTACCACGGATCATTGCCCTATTGTATGGCCGGGTTCCCTGACACTAATGATATGTCTACGTTAACCCCTGCCGATCAGTCCTGTGAGGTCCCCCTGGAGGATACATATGTTTCTCTACCCAACACTAAGGTTCTAATATCAGAGAATAAGTTCCTTAGTTCCCCTATTTCTAACTCTGAATCTCTCACTCCAGGTCCTGAGGGTTTTTCAGCTTTAACCCCTGCTAGGCAGTTCTGTGCGCTTTCCCCATCAGAGAAAGAATCCCTAAGTTCTGTTCCCAGGGTCATTTCTGTATTAACCCCTGTGGGGCAGCTCTCTGAGTCTCCTTTGATAATTCCCTGTTCTCTGCCAGCCATGGTCACGCCCCTAGCTCCAGAGGAGAGATTCCTTGTCTCTCCTAATACAGAGAGAAGATTACCTATGTTCTACTCTCAGGCACTGTCTGCATTAACCCCTGTAAATTCTTGCTGCCTCCAAGTTAATGCCTTCGTTTTAGCCTCAGAGAATGAGTCTCCAAGTCAGACAGCAGTGGTTGCATTGAAGGATTCCCCTAACCTTACGGAGTCCTTAGAAATTCTTTGCTATAAATCCCCTGCTTCAGCTCAAGTTTCCGCAGTCTCGCCTCCGGAGACTTCGGCTAAAGTTCTGGTTCCTGTAAAATGTATTCAGGAATCAGGTTTTCCGCTAAGCTTGCTCACAGAGTTCCTTCTCCCAGGTATTTCACAGAACCAGCCTGTCGCCCAGAGAGCAGTGATCCCTGCTTCAGCGCATAGTCCCCACATTGTGGAATCTGTAGTCATTTCTGGTTTCCCAGACATTCCTTACCAAATACCTACTTCAGAGACCAGTACAGTTATGTTTAACCCCCATGTACTGTCTGTGTTCTCCTCCTCTCTAAGCTTAGGGTTAAAAACATACAGTAGTCTGTATGTTTCTCCTGGGGTTCATGTTATGTTCCCAGGAATGTTTGCTGACACACGACTTTCTCTCAAAAGTGACGCTTTTACACATATACTAGTAAGAAGCCTGCACACAGTTTCTCCTCTCACTGTATTGTGTCTTACTGGTCCTGAGTCCCTGAGAGGTGATAACCCTCCTTCGGTTTCTGAATCCTTTCCTACAATAGTTATCCTGGCTGGGGGTTCCCCTGTTTTCTCTGCCCGGGCCAATCCTCCAGGGATCAGCATATCTGTGGATACTTCATTAGTTCTGTCTGTGACCATTCTGCCTATATTACAAGTCCTGGGGTTTAAATCTGAGCTATTTAGTTTTCCTGCCCTTGCTAAAACTCAGTCCCTCAGTTCTGCGTCTAAATATGCCCCAGCAACCATTGGGTTACTCTGGGTAGAAATTAAAGCTCCTGTCGTAAAGGGTATTTTTTCACACATGTCCAACAAATCTAGAACCTCAGTAATTGATTCTAAGTCATCTGTCAATACATCTAATTTTTTCACTAGCCAAACCCAGACACCCTCACTACTGGCTAGGAGTCCTGCTTTCAGAATTGGTGCATCAGAAAACATGCCTATTCAGGTTTTTGTCAGGTTAAGTACCCCTATGGTTAGGGCTCTTGCAGTTTCAGTTAAGGCTCCCTGTGCTCCTAAGGTGCCTGTCACAAAGAGTTTCCAGGGTTCCCACTTGCCGTTTGTTGTCTCTCAGGTCCCTGTCACTGAGGTACAGACTTCAGCTTCTGATGTTACCTTCCCTCCCACCACTACCCTGGCTCTGCCTTTTTCTCAAGCTCCTGATAGGAAAATTCCAAGGCCTATTTCTGATTCCCTGACTATACTATCTCCCACTGAGGATTTCCCAGTATTTGAGAGCTCCACTATGGTTTGCTTCTCTGCCTCTGCTAAACCATGTTTTTTTTCCCTCGGAACCTTCGGCTGTCCCTGTTACTTCCTCTCAGTTGGAAATACTCTGTATGTATCCCAAGATTTCGGTCTCGATGCCTGGTTTACTGCTTGCCTTGTTACCTTCCATACCAATACCGGGAGATGCTTCCACCCAGCCTATTTCCTCACTAACCATTACCTGGGAGACTTCTGGAGGGAGAGTCCCGCGCAAATTCCAACATGCAGTAGTCAGCCAAGACTTTTTCTGTTCTGAGATTCCTCCTGGGGTTTTCGATCAACTATCAAGGCCGCTTATCCTAGATTCTGGCTCCTTTACTAAAGTCTGGGCTTCCAGTGGGGGTTCTTCTGCCGTTTCTGCTCTGGAACCCTCTGGTTCTTCACAGCCCTGGATTTCCAAGTCATTTTGCGGGGCGAGCCATGTACCAAGGATGTTTCTTCCACCACTCTCATATCCTAGAACTGTACTCACCAAAAAACTGCTCGTTTACGGATCCCCTTTTCACCTAAAGAACTTTAGGAACAACTCGATGTCCCCAAGACCCATGGATGGTTCTGTCTGGCCGCAGTTCTCACCGGGGGGTGGGGGTACACTAAGGACTAACCACGAGTCTCTGGACCACGACTCTACCCCCAATCCTAGACGGTTCAGCAACAATTCCCGGTCCTCCAACTCTATGAGTGCTCATGTTCGCCCGGAGGTCTCGCGTGAAGGGGGGGGGTACTGTAAGGAATCCGCTCTGCGGTTTACTGGTTGCCTTACCTTGCAGACCGGTGCAGTTCTGGAACTCTTCACCTGATATTACTGCAGCCTGGATTCACTCACCAAAGCAATACTGCCACACACTCCCTCTGGTATCTACTGCAGCTGTGCAATCTATCACTGCAATCCAGCCTTGTATTCACTTATTGGAGCAGTACCTTCACACCCCCTCCGGGGATTGGCCCGCTGGCCTTTAAGTACTGCTTTCCCACAATGCTCCCCGCCGAGCATAGTCCTTTCCGGATGTCACTTACTGTTCTGCCACAAGCCCTCGCTTGTTCTCCTATGCTGATACGGAGGTTTCCCCTGCGTCCTTCAGCTTCCGTTCTCCTATGCTGAAGCAAAGGTATCCCCTACGTCTTCAGCTTCCTGGTTTCCTGCACTGAAGCAAAGGTATCCCCTACGTCTTCAGCTTCCTGGTTTCTTGCACTGAAGCAAAGGTATCCCCTACGTCTTCAGCTTCCTGGTTTCCTGCACTGAAGCAAGGTATCCCCTACGTCTTCAGTTTCCTGCTTTCCTGCACTAGCGGAGGTTTCCCTGTGTTTCTTCAGCTTTCTGGTTCCTGGGGCCTACTCTTTCCCTAATCTAGAGAGGCCGTGTCCTGGTTCCTGCGCTGTAACGGAGGATTCCCTAGCCCGCTCAGGACTCTTGCGCTGTAGCACTGGTTTACCCGTGCAGCTAGGCGGTGTGTATATCTGGTCTGTCTTCCACCTCCTGAGACCAGTACCATGGGCCATGGTCGCTGCACGCGCAGAGGCCACCCCCGCGCTCCTAAGCTGAAGCGGGGCTTTCCTGACCACCTGTTGCCGAACTCCTGCTTGGACAATGTTTATCCTGACGTCTCCTGTCCTGACCCTGGCTTGTACAACGACGCTGCTGTCTTCTCCTATCCTTGTCCTGCTACGTATGACTACGAACTGCGCAATCCGGATCAGCCTGCGCGGTCTAAGGTCGGTGCTTTTACAATCCCACCTCAGCCACGCGGTCCGACCCTGGTTTGTGGCGAGCACAACCGTGACAGTATCAACATAAATGCCTGTAATTGGTGAAATTTTTATTTCTCTTTGTGCCAAATAAATGTGCCAGATTTGTGGTGGTGTGAATCTCTGCTCCTCAAAAATCTGAGCCAACCAGAAGGACCAAGATAAACAAGAATGATACATACAGTATGTCGCTGGTGCAAATCTGTAACCCCCTTGTTACTGTTGTGCGGAACAACATGTTGGCACCTTTCTAAATAAATTATGATGACAATAACCTTGCTGTTTTTGCTTGTCCACATGCAAAAGTGGAGTAAAATTGTGAAATTCCCCACTTCTATTTGAGACTGCTATTTCCCTCTGACTGGAAATCCACAGTCTCGGGGCTACTACTCTGGTTCTACTTTGGCTAATCAAGTAAAATGTGCTGATTGGCACGGTCATGACAATGTCATGAAGTATTATGTATTTTAATCTATCTGGTGCTTCAGGGGTTAAAAAAAAGTACAACTGGGTTTAAAAAATACCATATATTGGGTTGTGACAGGTCCAGGCTTGTCATGGGTGGGTGCTGTACTTGAAATAGAACTTAACTGGTGGGTTATCCTGTATGGATCACATAAAAGAGCCAGATGGGTTGTAAATTACTGATAGAGTCTCAACACAAGGGCAGTTGTCTGCTAGAGGTGTAAATAAACTATGGTTCTCCTGACACTAACATAAACAGGACACTAGTTAAGGGATTTCAAAGCATTCTCTAGAAGGGGGCTATGGGTGGTCAGGGGGCGTGGCTAAGAACGTATAAAAAATGAGAATAACCTGTGATGTCATCTCCTCTGCATAATAAAAGTAACACATCTGTAACCGTGTTACCGAGGGGCACGTTCTGACATCACACACTGTATGTTTAAAAGATTAGAAAGGACAGATATACATTTTTCACCTAAATTTAGGATTAAGATGGGCATATGTAGTCTTGCCGCGCCTGCAGTGAATGCCTGAATGTATTGATGTGTCTCATGCCTGTGTAAGTATTACAGAAGTGAAGTTATGAGTGCAGTTACATACTGAGGCACCATTCAAACGTCGTTGAGTTTTTTTCCCCTCTGTCTTAAAATCATCAATATCACAGCTGATTTACGACAGTGGTTGAGTTTATGTGGTTTACATGGGAAGAAAGAATATAAAAGTCTGGGGAAAGATTATGAAAATCAGATGTCTACAGAGGTGTATCTGCGACCAGATACGGGATATCTCATCGCCTCATACCAGTGACCTCTCTGGGAGGAAACATATAGGATGTCATAGGGTGACCTATAGCATTTTCTTTTGTGTTTAATCCTTTTATTTTAAGAAGCTGTTCTGCATTTAATTGTAACTGTATGTTTCCTGTAATCTCTTTTCTGTAACCTAAGCACTGTATTTTTTATATATATTAAAACATTTAATAAGTAATGCTTTGGGCTCTGAATGAACTGTTGTATGTTGGACCAATATTTAAAAATATATGTAGCCATGTCTGGTTTTGGCTACTACCCTGCCCTGCCTAGCATATAAGTCCTGGTATCAGTACAGGCATTGTCAGGTCCAGTCTGGGTTTTCCCCTGTAGTGAGCAGCTCCCTTGAGTGACAGGGGAGACGAGACAAGGCCTATGTTCTGTTCAATCCTGGGCTCAGACCTTGGACACTTCCACAGGGTACTTAAGGGGCTGCACATGTAAATGTAGTGAGTTGTCTCTCCCCTAAGAGACTGTCCCACGGAAGAGTGGGTGAGGGCTTTGGTCACCTTCCATCCCTTCCCTTAGAGGAGTAAGAAAGATATCCTTTATCCCATCAGGGGGAGTATCAGAGAGTTCTCATGCAGTGATTGTCTCCAGCATCCCTGGAGCCTGCACGAGATGGAGGCGCTGAACCACCGAGAGAAGAACTAAATATCACCCCAAAAGCCTGTCCTGCCTTCCCCATACCACCACAAGAAACCTCAGCATCCTGTGCACCAGCAGGTACCCAGTACCACACAACAACACACCACACATATATATATATATATATCAAGAGAAAGAAAACAGCGCTAACACAAAAATCTGATGATGAATGAAATAAAATATACCACAAAATGAACAGAGTCCAATCCAAAGTGTTCAGACACAAAATGTCATCAAAATCCTTTTTAGTGGGAGTGTGGAATCGAAGGCCAGTTGAGTAATTGATGAGGGGGGCTGATGGATCCAAAGGAGAATCACTCCCAGGTAACTATGTAGAAAAGAAAAGAGGACAAAAAGCGCACCCCCTCGTGCAATAAGCTCCAGGACAAAGAATAAAATTATGTAAGAAAATAGATGTGTGATGAAAGTGCACACTTACAAGATGGATAAAGAATAAATTCACATAAAGGTTTCTTTGGCATACTGTGTGATTAGCCGGGTGACAAGGCCGTGGTGAATAGATCTGTTGGAACCTACATTACTTTGAAAGATCCTGACATCGTTTCTTATCGGCACAGTCTGCTATTGCTACCTACAGTGTCCTGGTGGTGCTCTACGGGTCTGTAGAGGTGTGAGTATTGGCGGATGCCTCTCCACCTTGTCACCCGGCTAATCACACAGTATACCAAAGAAACCTTTATGTGAATTTATTCTTTATCCAGCTTGTAAGTGTGCACTTTCATCACACATTTATTTTATGAAATAATTTTATTCTATGTCCTGGAGGTTATTGCACTAGGGGGTGCGCTTTTTGTATATATATATATATATATATATATATATATATATATATATATATATATATATATATATATATATATATATATAAAAGCAAATTAATGGTGTAGCATAATGCTTGTAAACCATACCTCATATTTAACTGGTATTCGTGGACAGGCTAGATAAGTAAAACAATAAAAAAAAAGTTTAAAATAACCCCCTTTGCCAACATAGGGGTCTTTAATGAATTGTAAAACAGTAAAGTGCCAATTCCTTTATTATAATATCGTAATACTCTTCCAGATACACTCTCTACATCGCTTTATCTGCATGTACAGGCTACGCCACTACTATACTTCTACAATATCAAACCATGCGTGAAAAGAGACTGACAGCACAATAGTTTTATGACAGTGAGCCTGACGTCTGAGCCCCTTAAAACGTTCAGTAAGTAGAAAATACTATAGAGCACTTACACATTATCTAGTTACAGACACATGCATCTCAAACTGTGCATAATTATAATATAATACAGCTCAGTATGTGTATGTGAGGTCATCAACTTGATGATTTCTGCATCAGAAACAATGTACACAGTATGTCACTTCCACTATGCATTCTGTTAAAGCTGCAGTACATTCATAACAGTGTGATCCAAGGAGGATAAAAAAGGGTTCCAATTAGTATAGCACTCAATGCCGGAAACAAATGAACTGGATAGCAGTGATCCTACTGGAAAATTACCTGTATAGGGAATTAATAGCCCTATATGTACAGATAAGTCCAAAAATAATAAAGTTTTATTAGTTTAAATATTCATTAAAAACACACATATATATAATTCAAACCATTAAAAAAACCCATACAGAAGTGGCTCATACAGACAGTTGTATCTCAGAGAACTATCTACAGGCATACCCCGCATTAACGTACGCAATGGGACCGGAGCATGTATGTAAAGCGAAAATGTACTTAAAGTGAAGCACTCCCTTTTCCCCACTTATCAATGCATGTACTGTACGGCAATCATCATATATGTGCATAACTGATGTAAATAACGCATTTGTAACAGGCTCTATAGTCTCCCCGCTTGCGCATAGCTTCGGTACAGGTAGGGAGCCAGTATTGCTGTTCAGGACGTGCTGACGGGCGCATGCGCGAGCTGCTGTTTGACTATTGGGCGATATGTACTTAATCGCGAGTGTACTTAAAGTGAGTGTCCTTAAAGCGGGGTATGCCTGTATATAAGTTTGAACTCTGCTGTCTGCATAACATCCTATTCAGTTAGACTCCAATGTTCAACGGAGGCAGTAATGTAATCCTATAAAGAAATGTAGGTATAGTAGGCTGATTAATATCAGATTATGTCAGTTCAGGCTTATTACTATTTGGTCAAATACATTGTATCACAGATAATAGTCCCTGCAACAATATCAGCAATGTAATTTGTCTCAAAGGGGTAAAATGATAAGTGTAAATAAGCGCTAGTGTAATCAATGTTATACAATGATGATAATGCAAACAAAAGAACAAAACCTGTGATACAGTCTGTGATGAAGGTAGTCCTTAAACTGCCTGAGATCTGGGATCTTCCAACCAGATTAGAAGATGTGTGTAGAATAACCTCTTGTGGCGCTGAGGAAAAATGGATGGAACAGAGTCTTGTGCAGTAGTTTCTTCTTGTATGGATACCTCAGAGAGGGAAACAAGAGATAAACAAAAAACACCGCAATAGTGTATTACCCTTTGGACAATATAAGACGTGGTTGTTATGGTATAAAGAGCATTTAATGGTTAAACCAATTGTATCTACAATTGATCTAAAACATATACTGGGTTACCTTCCAAAGGTTTGTGGTCATCCAGGGACACCGTAGCTGCACACACTAGGCGGTGACGTCAGCGGAGGAGACGCTTGGAAATCACTCTGCTGGTATTGAGACCACGAGGACATCAGGAAATCTCCCCGCACCTAACGAACGGACGTCCGGCACCCCACAGCAAGCGGCCATCCCTGGCAAAAGACCCCGTACCACTGCACATGTCCTACTCAAGGACGTGAGTAGGATTTCAGTGTTTACCATCGGCGGAGCAGCACGGCTTCTCTTAGCACAAGCGCTTGGAAGCCTTCATTTGCAATTATTCATTTATTCAACAGGAGATCATCTACTGTTTATTAACCTAGTATATGTTTTACATCAATTGTAGATACAATTGTTTTAACCATTAAATGCTCTTTATACCATAACAACCACGTCTTATATTGTCCAAAGGGTAATACACTATTGCGGTGTTTTTTGTTTATCTCTTGTTTCCCTCTCTGAGGTATCCATACAAGAAGAAACTACTGCACAAGACTCTGTTCCATCCATTTTTCCTCAGCGCCACAAGAGGTTATTCTACACACAATGTAATTTGTCTATTAATTCATGCCGCAGGAACAACATCAATACCGGCGTTTATAATAAGCGCTATTAAAAGTAATAGAACACCCTGAGGAGTGGGAGAGAAAATGCACTGCCAAAATTACATTTGAGGGTGCAGCTTGGTCACACCAGATCAAGATTAGAGTCAAAAACACGGCTTATTAAGGCAAAATCTATGTTGTCACCAATAATAACCCCTGCAGCGGTAATGGCAATGTAGTGCATCTGTAAATTGATGCCGCGGGAACAGCATAAATATCAGTGTTAATTCAAGCGCTAATAGTAAAATGCCTTGAAGAGCAGGAGAGAATATGCAATGCCAAGATACAGTAAAGGTGCTGCTTGATCACGGCGGATCAAGGTCAGAGTCAAAGCAAAGACTCCGTGAGGGATACAAGCCTGACTCTTGCGGTGTATAGGATTACAGGATGTCGCCACTTCCGATGACGTCAGCTAGTGACGTCCAATCCCGACGATCGTTTCACGTGTAGCCACGCTTCTTCAGGGGAGGAGGAGTCTATTCCCTGGTCTTATCGGTAGGTATTTAACTGGTTAGTAATTGGAAGTCCCACCTCCCGTGATGTATGGGAGCTGGGTCTATGTCCGTGATCCTACGGATACATAGTAATGGTAGACTCCTAGTTGTAATGTGATACATGTCTGCATCTAACTATTTGCCTATGTGTTTTTGCTTAAATTGATTTCCTTCTCTTCAATAAAGATAATAAATTATCTAGGTAAGGACTGGGGTGTCTTATTGTGTATGTGGTATGTTTCATGTAAGAACAGTGGATGTACAAATCAAGGCATATAACTACCTTAGTATTGATCGGTAGATATAGCAATAAAGGTAAGTATTATTCCTGGAACCTAGTATATAACTATGTTGTTTAGTGAGTGTTAACGTAACTGAAATCTTATAACCGGAACTCACTGGGACAAAAATAATAATAATAATATAACATAATAGAGTGTATCATTAATAATATGCCTGTGTTATTAAAGTGATATATAGGTGCAATCAGCCCATAATGATGAATACAGCTACATAATATTAACTGTGTTTTATCCTAGTCATATGATGGATAATGACTTATTGTACCACTATGGTGTATTCAAAGTAAATGTTGTGTGTGATAGATGTAGGAATGAAAAATTCTATATGATCTGCCCAATCGGTCAATACAGATCTAGAGTGATTTTAATATTATATACCTGGATCCCCGTATAGAAATAAGTGTTCATATTTACAAATATTAAAATGTGAGGTGGTGTATCATTACTAATATACCTGTGTGATTAAAGTGATATATAGGTGCAATAAGCCCATGAAGGTGGATACAGCTAAATAATATTAACTGTAAGTGTTTTATCCTAGTCATAAGTCATATGATGACAATGACTTATTTATACCACTTTGGTATATTCAAAGTGACTGTTGTGTGTGATAGGTGTAGGAATGAAAAATTCTATGTGATCTGCCCAAATCGGTCAATACAGATCTAAAGTGATTTTAATACTATATACCTGGATCCCCGTATAGACATAAGTGTTCATATTTACAAATAATAAAATGTGAGGAGGTGAATCAATCAGATTATGAAGGGGAGTGTATTGGATATGAGATCTACTACTAGGTCCCTTGGAAAATAAGTTGTTGTTAAATCTATTGCAATAATGACAGTGTTTATAAAAAAAGAGGAGTAAATAAATCCTTCATTGAGTCCTAAAGGGGAAAGGGTTTGTAGTTGGTATATCCAGCGACATTCTTTTTGTAGCAGTTTCTTGTCCCAATCTCCCCCTCTAGGCTCTCTGGGCATAGATTCAATCCCACAAAAGCGCATCACACTAGAATCACCTTTGTGATGTTGTATAATGTGTCTTGCCACTGAGGTATCTGTGGCATTTCGTTCATTTCCAATGTGTTCCAAAACTCTTGTTTTTTATGAGTTTTTCCCACACACATCAGACCACACTTACATGTCATCAGATAGATGGTACCACATGTAAGACAGTTGATAAAGTCCTTAATTTTATAAGTAGCTGTACGAGTAGTGTTAGAGAATGTTTTAGTTGTAGGCATAAAATTACAGGCCTTGCACCTTCCACATGAGTAGGATCCTTGTGGTTTTGTACCTAACCATATTCTAAGTGGTGACGGTTGGAAATGACTGTGCACTAATCTGTCTTTTATGTTTGTGTTCCGTCTACAGCCAGTGGTGGGTGTATCTTTCAGAATCTTACATAGATCAGTGTCTTCTAATAAAATGTGCCAGTGTTTCTGGAGTACATTCTTAATGTTCTGCCACTTGTTATTATAGGTTGAAATAAACCTTATAGTTTCATCGTTGGACTCCCTTACTTTGTTTACCAGAAGGCTAGATCTTGGTGATGATAGTGCCCTGTAGTATGACCTTTTAATGAGTGTGTTACTGTAACCTCGCGATCTAAATCTTTCTGACATATCCCTAGATTGTTGAACAAATTCTGACGTAGTGGAACAGTTCCGACGTAGCCTTAGGAATTGACCAGTTGGTATATTATTCGTTATATGTTTTGGATGGTGACTATTGGCTATCAATAGTGTGTTGGTAGCTGTTGGCTTTCTATAGATACTTGTTTCGAGGCATCCTTCAACAGATTTAAAAATACAGATATCTAAGAATTCGATTTTTTGTTTATCCAATTGGAATGTCAGTTTTAAATTACATGAGTTATGGTTCAAATTGTTAAGGAACTCCAGAAGTAGCTCTCCTGTTCCCTTCCAAATCAGAAAGATGTCATCGATGTACCTGACCCATAGCTCTATATACTCAGTGTATTTCTCCTGAGTCTCTATGAAGACAGCAGAGTTCAAACTTATATAGATAGTTCTCTGAGATACAACTGTCTGTATGAGCCACTTCTGTATGTTTTTTTTAATGGTTTGAATGATATATATGTGTGTTTTTAATGAGTATTTAAACTAATAAAACTTTATTATTTTTGGACTTATCGGTACATATAGGGCTATTAATTCCCTATACAGGTAATTTTCCTGTAGGATCACTGCTATCCAGTTAATTTGTTTCCGGCATTGAGTGCTATACTAATTGGGACCCTTTTTGATCCTCCTTGGATCACACTGTTATGAATATACTATTCTGTCCCTTAAAAGCACCTGCTTATTCTTTGATGTTGATTCTGATGTATATTAACGGATGAGCGGTCTCATCCCCTTTATAGTTTCATAAAGGTTTACTTGAACAGCTACTGTTCTATATTTATGAGATCAGCTCCCAACTCAACAGAGTCAAAAAGTTAAATACAGTACTCCAGATCCTTGTCATTTTTCACCTTACATGACAGCGTCATGACAGGCTTCCTTGCTAATTGACAGGATTTAAACAATTGGTTGGATGAGGCCAAGGAAATTTTCTCCACCACCTCAATATCCAATGAGGATACATCCTCAGAAGATATCAATGGATATTTCAGAGATCTAAACAGAACTTATAGTTCTAGAGCAAAAATATGGTGGGAGGTAGCAAGCCTGGAAAACTATTTAAAAACTGACCTAGTCCCAAAAGGACTACGGGTAAAGCTTCCTCCCTCACACCAAATTACTGACACTACATTCATTAAAAACTGGGGAAAAATTCTTCTTAATTGCTCTGCACAAATAATGCAAATTTTAATAGACTATGAAACCAAAAAAATTGGATACAGTAAAAGCCGAAATTAAAGTCTTATTATCAGACATAAATAAATGGCAAACTGATCCCAATTTTGACACCCTGGAGAGTAAATTAAAAACAAATATAGATAAATTTACCAAGGACATAAAAGACAGAAAACATAATAACTATATCTGTGATTTTGAGGATTTTAAAAGTGGAAAAATGTTCCGATTTAAAACCAAAACACTACCCACCAACACCTACCCTAAAACACAAGAATCATCTACTGAGTGGGAAGCCTCAGCAAGCGATCTAGAGGTAGATGTAGGTATACACTTACAAGACATACCTAACTTAGGAACAGAAGCTCTCTTTCCCTTACCACAAAGGCAGGGCTCTTTTTTAGAGAACCCTGGTCTTTACCCCATACCAACTACAAGAGGAGGACGAGGAGGGGAAAGGGAAAACTACCTAAGGGATTGACAAATTTGGGGATACAGGGAACCACCGAGGAGGGCCAGGCGGAGACAACGCAGGTGATAAACCTATCCTCCAAAAATTCTCAACTCACATCATATTAATATGCTATCTAAGGGTTTATCTTTCTGTCCCACCAGTTATATAGATCATTTCGAATGTATCAAAGATCTCAACCTTTTTTGTAGAAAATTAACATTACACAAATTCTTTAAGAAACGTAGACAGTGGCAAAATGCCAACACACCTATGGAACTATTAAATACACAACAACTGGACACCATTGATATCCTAGAGCAACTTGAAGAGGAACGCCTCAGACCCCCTGGGAAAGGTCCTTTCACAGATCTTAGAAAGAAATCGACTTTCGTACCACCATATGACTGTAGAACTAAAATAGATGTTTTTAATAAACTTGTTACCAAAGATCTACAAGATCTACCTATTGTTAAAAGAACACAAAACCTGACCTATCCCGAAAGACTAGCCCTTAGAGACCTTGAACAGGACAAAACCATCGTAGTAAAACCATCCGATAAGGGGGGCAACGTGGTTATCCTAAATCAAACAGACTATATAGATGAATGTCAACGTCTGTTATCTGACAGGAAATGCTATATGATCCTACCAAATAATCATACTACAGAGTACCTAAAACTACTTACTGATATATTAAAGGATGGCCTAGAACAAGATCTTATATCTAAGAAAGAGTTTGAATTTATGATGATCAGGAACCTCAAAGTGGCAACCTTCTACTACTTACCAAAAATTCATAAAGGGACGATACCACCACCAGGTAGACCCATTGTCTCAGGCATTGGGAACCTGACCTCCAATGTCAGTGTCTACCTGGATCGTGTATTACGCCCTTTTGTCAAAACATTGACATCTTATGTGAGAGACACTACCGATGTCCTACGCAAAATTGAAGGTGTTACTTTGGATCCTGATACCTATCTGGTTGGCCTCGATGTTGAGGGTCTGTATTCGAGTATCCCACACAAATATGGTATTGATGCAGTAGCACATTTTCTGAGAGCAAGAAGCATCAATTGTGTACCGCACAATGAATTAGTCCTCAAATTATTGGACTATGTCCTGACCCATAATTTCTTTTGCTTCCACAGTACTCTGTATCATCAAGTACAAGGTACAGCTATTGGAACCCTCTGAACCCTTGCACCGCTGTAAGACCATCCTGCAGTGACTGCCAAATAAAGATCCCATTGTTCTAATATACCCCTGTCTGAGTATCAGTCCTTGGGCAGGGGGAGAAAGAGTGCTCCTTGGAGCCCACTACTGCTGGAGGCGCAAGCACAGTGAGAAGAACTACAGATGACATCAAAAGCCTGTCCTGGTCTGCATACCACCGCAGCTCAGCTCAGCTCTCCTGAACCTACAGGTATTCCTCGGCACCACATGGTAGTAATCAGTGGATCTCCCAGAGAGGGGGGGGGGGAGGTACACGTGTGAGAAAATACTGGTAGCATTAAAAAAAATTTTTTTTAAAGCTACTTTAAATGTAAGATAATAAAAAATGCACAAATGCGCACCAGAGATTAGTGGAAGGTAATTTATTAAAAATACACAAAAACTGAGGGGATCCAACCCCACCTCAGAACAGCTGTGCAGCTGGACGGCTAAGTACTACCAAGGAGAACACCTGATGGTGACTAAACCCTAAGCTGCACAGTATACAAATACAGTAAAATTTATATAAAAAACATGAAAGAAAAAAACAAACATGAAAACAACCTATCAACAGATTTGTATAGAAACCGCCATAGGGTTGGGCACTGGCAAGGGGAAACGGACACTCACACTGAGACAGTCAGCAGACTCGCGGTGTCTGCACAGGATCCGGATCTCGGCACCGCGGAGATGGATAAAACCGCTGCTGTCTCCTGCAGGCTCAGTCTCAGCTTACCAGCATACACGCGCAGGATAACATGTGACCTACTTTAAATGTATTATAATGTAACAATAGCAACCATTTGCTTCTATATTTGTTTTGGTTTCTAAAGCAACCATTTACAAAGTCACACACCCTTCCTCTTCTGAGGTAGGCTCTTGAGCCCTGCCCTCTCTCTAGCAGTGCACCAATTGTATCTAGTGCCTGCCTGGTCACATGATCTTCCACACAGTACTTTGCATCTTGGGTAATCTTCTGCAGCCCTAACAGCGATATAAAGAACCGAGCCGAATCTTTCCCGATCGATCACAGGAGAACGGATCGATTGGCAGCTTAGCTAATCACTTGTCAGTGTGCAGATTGTATTGATGCACATATTGAATGATGAAAACAAAAACACATTTAAAACGGCAGCCTGAACGGCAGTTTTAAAATGAATAAAAGATATACCATTTTTTAAGGAGGAGACCTATGTAAGATCAAAGTGAAGTACAAGCAGTGATCCATTTACTGGGTTAAAACTTGGTGCTCGATGTCTGTTTGTTAAAGTTGTCCTGGGAATGTTAACATTGTATGTGGAGTCTCATGAGTTGTTCTATCCATTTGCCATTTACTTTTCCGTGTGTTAAGTAATCCCACATTCCTGACGTTTTGTAGTTAGTCGCCTGACAGGAAAGGATGTGTTTAATATTGGTGATAGGAACGGATGTGTATAATAGTGGTGATATTAACATGGGGGCCAAGTCACAAGATAAACAATAAACCTCATTCCCATCTCTAGTGTTCACTTGTCTGATTTGTTTAAGGCATCAATGGCCCAGATTCAACCCACCACACACATTAGTTCACTTTCGTCCTCATTGGCAGGGGTCTTCAACTCCATTCTTTAAGCCCCCCTCCTCCACCTGCTTCAACACAGGTGGCTCAATCAGAGGCTCGGTCTTCGACAGCCTCTGAGCCAACTTTGTTGAAGCTAGGATATCCTGAAAACCTGACCTGTTTGGGGGTCTCAACAACTGGAGTTGAGCACCCCTGCTCTATGGGAACCAAGGCAATCCAACAGAAATGTATTACGATGTATACAATGTGGCCAGAAAGGGATAGCAGCACCCCACGTAGGGTGGCTACGCAGAAGAATGTCAAACCGGGCATCCGATTATATATTTTGAAGACAAAGATTTTTCACATGTATTTTGCATTCATGTATTCCATCAAAAATTGCTGATCTTATATTTGTATTGTAAACAGCACTGAATAGCAATGAATATAATACATAGATATGACATACACAGACAGTAGACTTTTTCTTTTAGTGCCGTAAGTAACTTGTCGCTGGAGAGATAACACAGCACAAACTGAAGATAAAGACACCGTATTATTTCATACTGGTTTCTTTAAAAGAATCAGCACGGAAGGTAAAAGGGAGAGTAGCCCCTCTGTGTGTTGCTGAATCCTCTTTCTGTAGTGCTGGAAACTGTGAAAATGTTCCCAAATTGATTAGTATAATCTGACCTACATAGAGGATAGTAAAGCAAAACTCTAAGCTGTATACAGCACTATGAACATCATTTAAAAAAAAAAAAAAAAAAAAGCATTACTACTACTGTACGTGACTCCGGACCTCCTAAAGGGATATGTGAAGAAAAATTATCCCCCCCTCACCCCATTTATACCTGACCATTTCACCCCACCTTTCCAAATAGAACACCACCAGACCTGTACTGTATTTGGGGAAAAAACAGCCACAGCTTTTATTGATAATACAATAATTATTGAGGTTGGGGGCATGGCAGGCTAGGCCGAACCGTGTCCACGGATACTGTGGCTCCCACCCGATAGCCACTTGCCAGTGCTCACTTCATCACCCGAAACTGGAGAATAAACACAAGAGGAAACCTATAGGACTGTAGTGGCAAATCCCCTGGCTGGCTGTCTCTGCCTTTGCTAGCCATTCCAAAAACCGTCTAAAAGTCTCAAAATAAAACACAGGGGATAGAACAGCCCATGGAGAGGCACAGGTCTACAAAGTAGCAACCCTCAAACTTGCAACCCAATAAATGGAAGCACCCAGGGAGAATCAGCAGCAACCTAAAACAGACTCCACTTCTAACTTTGACAACAAGATACGGTACCCTGCCCACAGCTCTCAACCACCTTAATTGCCTCGTCAAATGAAGTGTAAACCACCCTACAAGTCTCCAGGACAATCCGATAATTTACTGAGTGCCCTTCTGGGTACGATAGGAGATGTATCGGTCTAATGGCCCGGGGCTCCTATTTTGGAAACACCCAAAGAGGAGAGATTTTCAACTCAGGGAGGGGAGGAAAACGGGTGCGCCCTAGCCACCCCTTTGTGCTGCTCCGAAGAACACAAATTCTTCTTCTGACCTGAACCCCAAACTTCCTTTAAATGAGATCCAAAACCCCACAGTGAATCCATCCCACAGCACCATATTAGCTTCCTGATCGGGATAATCCACAGGGGCTCATCTTTTCCGTGCTCATCGGCATTGAGCTCTGACCACCACGTGCTCTTCCTAGGTGCTCTGCCTAGACCGAACTTCCCTCTGTTAAAAATCCTTTGCAGCAGGATAACCATCTGCACTGTGAGCACTCATTCCTGAAATTGCATCATGCCCCAAATTTGTCCTCATTGTACAATCACCAGACACCTGATTTACCCCAAATCAAGTGCCAGGTCTACTGGGAGCAGTCAGTTGCCTGCTGAAAGGGAGACAGCTTCTGAGGCATCATTAATGACAGCCAAAATTCCATGTCTTTACACCCCCCAGATATCCTAGTCCACACTACCATCCACTGCCAGAGCGCCTAATTGTACCACCACCAAGCGATACCACCATACACATTATAATCATCCCTGATTGTTTCAATGTACAGTACTTAAAAAAAGGGGATAACACTCCTGCTTCTTCTTTGACCCCATCACACTTGCCAAAAACTTCTGCGGACGATTAACCAATGTTTTTGGAACCTGCATAATAACGCTCTCCTTGCACTTATCCTCAGACTTCCTATCTGACCTACTCATCAACTCCTTAAACCCTGGTAGGAGAGTTACCATATTGCCAAAATTACTCTTCCAAATCTTTTCCTTGATCGCTTCTGATAAATGCAGCTCAATGGACTCGCCATAACTTGCCAAACATAAGACTCCTGAAAACCTAAACTCGACACCTTCTCAACCTGATTCTTATTACCCCACTCTGCCATTGGCACGTCAACGCACCCACCACCGGACATACCGACCCTAAAGTCAGCCCACCGTGCTGGAATCTGTATTCCCCATTGACAATGAGCCCTTCTTCACCCTCCGCAGGAAGCACAACCGACATCCCAGCTGGCCAAAATTTGCAACAAGGCCACTATTATTGCCTCCAGTGACCGAACCCTCCCCCTGCTCCCCACTACAGCATACATACACAATTCACCATATTACCCGATGTCCATAGGACCCCAACTGTTGCTGGGCCGCGAAACACGCATCCAGCTTTTCTGTGCAGCCCAGCCCCACCGGGGCCTGACAATCATGGCTCCCAGGCTGCTGCCCTCCATCAGCGACATTACACATTCCAGGCCCTTTCTCTTGCATGAGATGACAGGGGCCATCTTCCATAGCGACACCACCTGAGGAAAAGTAGCCTAAAAGTCTAAAACAGCCCTAACCCCTATGGCCAACATTCCTCACAGACCTTCTCTCCAATGAGAGATGGCCAATCTCTCCAGCAGGGGGCCACTGAGCTTTCCGTCCCCCCTCCCTCCGGGAAGCTCCTATTAACAGAGCCCTCCTCTTTGGGCCTACTGGATGACCCGCCTGTAGGGAACCCCCCTAGCCGGGACTGAGATGTGTGGCTGGGGGGCCCCACAGCCTCTGTCCCACGGTCCCACCCTCCGGGGCTCCCACTGCCTCATCTCCCCTTGCAGGCCCTGCTCTTCCCGCACTCATCAATGCATAGGGACCAGAACAACCAGTCCAGTGCAGCTTCGCCTCTGCTTGCTGCTGACCGATAGCGCCTTCACCACCACAGTTGCTGATCTGCAATCTTGACTGCAACACCGCAGGGACCACGAGGATTAAAAACGGTGAGCTTCCACCCTGCACTCACTTTTAACCACTGTGTCCTCTAAGCTCCCCCCCCCCCTCCCGACATCCCTTACCAAGGCCATTCTCCCCTCCACCCCTTGGCCCTCCTCACAAAGCCTGACTCATTTAACCCTGGACTTGCCCAGGCCTAGCCCCTCCCGGCCAGAGTCAGGTGTCCCTTGCCCTAAAGTTTCAGGAGCATTATTTGAACATAACTTCAACACAACTTTCACACGCTGGAAAGTAAATTACAGAACTTAATATTCCACTTCATGAATTGTTGATTGAAAAACTATAGGACAACCCCCCCCCAGAAGCGCTATAAAAGTATTAGCTAGAAATGCCTAAACAAAACAGCCTATGAATGCAGTCCTAATCAAACAGAAGTGTTGCCTGTTTGCTCTTCGCTTAGATGCCCTTCCCCCCTGGTATAATAAATTACTGACTTACTAAAACTCCGGATCATGGTTTTACGGGTCTTCTATTGCAGTGATGCTCAACTCCCAGTCGTCAAGATCCCCCACCCGGTCAGGCTTTATGGATATCCCAGCTTCAGCACAGGTGGCTGAATCAGTGGCTCAGTCTTTGACTGAACCACCTGTGCTGAAGCTGGGATATCCATAAAACCTGACCGGCTGGGGGGGTCTTGAAGACTGGAGGTCAGCACCCCTGTTCTATGGTACAGGTAGGTCTTGAAAGCTGCATATTTAGAAGCTGCAGAAAAAAAATATTCAGGAAAACACGGTGCTGGCAGAGATTCAATATACAGTTTAGCGAGCAACTGTATGATAAAGAACAGTCATTGTCAAGCTGTCTTTCTACATATGTCATTATTTTTAGAGCAACAAACAAATGTCTAAATAGAATACTGGATTCACCCAGGAAGGCACCTACTGTGATTGCTATGCCATCTATTTTGTATCACTTCCACATAAGGTGTGATCCCCCCCAGTAGCATACAATGAGACATGTTTTATTTCTGTCTCACATCCAAGAAAACAAGCCTTGGCACCACAGGATGCGAAGGCGCAAACCCATTGACAGATGTGGCATAAACATGATAAGCCAAAGCAGGACGGTGTGCTGGAAATTCTGTAGTGTATCACACGGCTCTCAAGCCCTGATGGGGTTAAAACGATGTCAAGACAAACGCATGTTAACTCTGTCTCTAGGGTAATTGCAAACATATAGGCCCATATTCACTAACAGGTGCTATTCCTTAAGATACCTTTTAGCGCGATAAGGTGTCTTGTGGAATAGCATTGCTTAGAAAATATCAGGAGTGGTCAACGCCAGTCCTCAAGGGCCACCAACAGTTCAGATGTTAAGGCTATCCCTGCTTCAGCACAGGTGGCTCCATGAGTAGCTAATCAGTAAAGAAAATGGACTTTTGATGCCTAGTGGTAGGGGCACAGGATCTGGGCACCAACCAGACCCAGGTGACATCTTTCTCTCATTAGATCTAAAATCTCACATTGGGTGAGTGCATATTCTATTTCTTTCAATCAGTAGCTCAGTCATTGACCGAGTCACTGATTGAGCCACCTGTGCTGAAGCTGGGATCTCCCCAATTTGGTGGCCCTTGAGGACTGCAGTTGGCCATTCCTGCCCTAAATGTTGCTTCAACCCACTACAGCTGCACAGCACAAACAAAATCACAAAGCTACAACAGTAGCAAAGCAGAATGTGTCAATACAAAGGGAACAGAAGGAGGGGTCAAGCTGGACCGCACACTTCAACCAAGAAAAATATGACTTGAAAAAACGCTTTCTCCTTGCATTTGTAGGGAGCGGTCACATTCTGGTCTGCTCCCTTTCCAATTTCATCAGTTTGTTCAAAATATTCTGCCAAAATAATGTTGGATTCGTTTTCAATATACAGTACAGCATTGCCAAGCAAAATACTTTGCAAGGTACAGCTTGTTTTCAAGTACACTGGGAAACAAAGAAAGTGAACAAATATAATATTCACGTAGGTCCACAGTTATAATGAAATGTCTTCTTCATTAACCTTTAGAGTGCTGCAGCTCGTGTCATTTGGTCGCCCCAAGACCCGGCCCCCAAATGCCGGAAACGGAAGTGTAGGGAGATTACGTGGCAGCACGAGCAGCCCCCCGGAAACGAGCAAGTCCCCATGTATGTCCTTAGGGCACTGAAATGGTTAATACTAGCTAAAGTACTATGATTCGTTTTACTGAACAGTGTTAAAACCTTTTTAGTTTACAGGACCAAGGTAGAAACTATTGGTACCTCATGTGAAAATGATTGTCTAGAAACCATAACTAATATTTGAGAAGCTCACAGGCGATCATTCTGTAGCAATAATAAGCAGACAACTTCAAAGAATGCCATTGCATAAAATAATGTATAATCCACACACAAGCTTGTGGGGACAGAGGCGTCCCTTCAAAATAATTTCTCTTTATGGCTGCAACTACCACTGTATTACTCCCGCAATACTGAACCACTGCGAAACACATAGTACTTTTTCTATACTAGTGTATGTAGCCAGGTCCCCTCCAGTCCCCCGCCCCTTACCCTTGTTGCAGTGGGGATGTTGCGGGCAGGGTGACGGGTTCGCCGGCGGCTCCCTCCGCAGGGCGCCTTCATGTTGTGCATGCACGAGCGAGGAGTCGCGTATGTGCAGAAGCGGCGGCTGGAAGATAGGGGGCTTTGCTGGTTCGGGCATGTGAAGGGCACCCCCGCGGCGGCCATTAGAGTCGCACATGCGCAGTATCCTATGCGCACGCGGCCCCAATGTTAATTCAGCAGCAGAGAGACTACAACTCCCATGAGGCTTAGGGAGAAGCAGCCAGGTGACGTACGCTAGCCAATGAGATGGCTGGATTACTCCTGAAGGGAGGAAGGACTACACGTTGCAGAGCCGCTGATTGTTGCTGATTATCCTGATCAGGACTATGACCAGGGAGGTATATTAAGTCACCGGTCCCCAACACAGGGAAGCGCTATCCCTCACACCTACACTATTGTTTGTGGATACTCAGAGGTTAAGTGCCCGAGAACATTGCTACTGAAAGGACAAAGGATGATGCAATGATTGACATGTGTGGTGGTGCCATGATTGACATGAGGAATGATGCAATGAGGTCTATGTAAAGATATTATATATATATATATATATATATATATATATATATATATATATATATATATGTAAAGGTCTATGTAAAGATATTTTATATATATATATATATATATATATATATATATATATTCATATGATTAGTAAATACTGTTCTTATCTTACTGTGAGTGTATTTACTGTGCATGTGGGTTTCGGTGAGGGAACACTCCCACCACGTTGGGATCCCTCATCAGTGGAGGCACTGCACCGTGTATAAGTATACCCCCGGCACCCAGTGGCGGAGTTCAGGCCTCCTGTTAGCCTCACAGGTGACAGCAGCATGCGTAGTTGTAGTAACCCAGGGGTACAACGGCTACATGTATGTCACAATAAAGGACTGATACTCCAGTGAAAAGAAGCCACTGAAGATAACTCACATGGATCTTCCATCTTCCATCTGCCATCTTCACGTGGATGAGCCATTTTAGGGTCTTTGCATGTGTTGGTAATAATGTGGTAGCAAATTAGCTGGAATGTTGCATTGGCTTAAGCGGACATAGGTAAATATGCATATATACAGTATAATGATAAAAAATATATACTAACGCGAGTGCAATGCATACAAAATGGCAGGGTGAAGAATGAATGCAAAAAGTATTACATCTTTTGCAACCGTGACTGTAAAAGTCACAGTATAATCTATTTAACATGGAAAAAATGTTGTGCTGCCCCTAACATATTCTGCTTAGCTTCTCAGAGACAAATGAATAAGGTATGCTCTAGTTGCGTAAACTATGCATGTGCAATATCTTTATGTACAGTAAGGCATATTGGACACATAGAATCAATCAAGATTATCAGTGTTTATAGTCATTTTGTTCAAAGCAGGAATGACAGTTTTACCAGATAAGATACTGTATTGCTACATATATTTTATATTTCTTAAAATGATAGGGTTATATCGATTGCATGTCTAAGCTGTTTAAGGTCTGCATACTGTGACATAGTCCAAAGATGTTAGGCAGCTTTCTGCCCCATTTTAGAGCAGAAAGTGCAGGAATAGTTAAAAATGATCCATTCCACAGCTTCCCATTAACTCAGGCAGCTGGATGGGAAAATCCAGACCACAGATTACAATGGCTCTAGTTCTCCCTCACCTGCTCTTCTAATCACATGCACAGGTATTTAGAGCAGAGAGGTTTTGCATTTCACTCTCTCTCCTTAGAGCCTGGAGGCTGGGGGTATCGCTGCTCCCCTGTTTCCAGTGTCGGGGTTGACGGCCCCTCCACGTATCACAGTACCAGAGGATTTGCCTGGACACCACAAACAGATAAGACAAAACAAATGATTACTGCTGTTGCTAAAAGACTGTGCTGTATCTTGTGACCCTAAATGAGAGAGCATTGTTTTAAGCTGGGGAACCAGTTTAGTTGGCCAGCAGCTGTTAGAGAGACTGATTCTGATGTGTAGTTAGATCCCTGAAAGGGATAGGTTTTTGCTTATATGATTTTGGTTTTATTTCTTGAAATAACAGTGTGGGAAATATTGTAACACTGAAATACGTGAACTGCTGAATGAAAGTATCTGAGTACCTCTAACCTTCACATGTTAAAGCTGCAGTACCTTACTTGGATGAAAATAAAGCAGGCAGAAGCCTGAGTTAAGCAGCATAATACTTTGCATGATCCTGTTTGTTGTATAATTAACCCTAGAAGACTGTGTCGGGAAGAACCCAGACAGACGTCAGCACTACAAAAGAGGGGCGTTTGTCACATATGGTGGAGAATGCGGGTCGACACTAAAAAGTCTGTGGGTTTGCAAATAAATGCGGGGGTTTAAAATGGCCGCCCAGCTGAACTAAAGTACAGAGGCTATGAGTGAAGTCTGTCCCACTGTGTATATCAGTTGTGCTTCTAGCATACACAGAGAATGTGCGAAGTGTGGATGCAATAGCACCTTGAACCCAAACAGAAAACCAAAATGTTTTGCTGAAGAGAAAAAATTTTTTTTTGCATCTAGCCAGTGCTGTTTGTAAAGCTAATGCCTTTTGCTGAAGTGAGTGAATTTGCAGCTAGCAAGTGCTGTATGCAAGTTGCTGAAGTGAGTGAAATTGCAGCTAGCAGATTGTCCCTGCCGGGTTTCTAAAATGGCCGACGTGAAATGTTTGTTTTGTAATGTACATAATCATGAAAAACAGTGTCCCTTCAGGCCATACGATGATGATGATGATGATGGCGACTCGTATGTGGCCCCTGGAGGAGAGCCGTACCCACAGATGAATTTAGTATGCTGGGCCTGTCATAAAGTAGGTCACATGGAAGATGTGTGCCCCAAAATTTTCAAAGACAAACAGCTGCAAAAACAAGCAACGCCCTATGAGTGCAAGCAAGATGTGGAAGCTGATACCAGTGAGCTTGTGCCCAGTACCACTGATATCTCTGGAGCTAATAAAGCAAAAAGAAAGAAGAAAAAGAAAACTGTTCCTCAAGTCACAGGGGAAGTGACCGAGCCACTTGAACCTGCGCTGTCAGGACATGCGTCAGAAAGGCGCCAAGATGTGCTGCAGACCGGAGTGACCGGCAGAATTGTCACGGGAACAGTGGCAAAGGGAAAGGAGGAGCAAAGGGAAGCTGAATCCTTGAACCAGGATAAAGAGGCTTTGGTTTCTGCACTCCAAGCTGCCCGCCATGATTATGAAGTCCTGCGGCAGGGATTGATGAAGGAGCGAGAATGTTGGAAGAAGGAGCAAGAATCTAACAATAAGGGGCGAGAATGTTGGAACAAGGAGCGAGAAGCGAACGCCGAGTTACAGAGGTGTATACTTCCAGCTTTACAAGAGCACGAGGCTTTGAAGAAAACAGAGTCTCTCTTACGGAGTGAGCTGGAAGAGGTGACGACTAATCTGGAAAAGGTATATTAGGCCTCTAGAATAAGCATTTTGTCAATGTTACAGTGTTATATTGGTTCTCTGTGTTGAAAATGTAGCTAAACTACAAATTAATATACAGGGTTGATGGCCCTTTCGGTTGGTAAATATATAATGAGGTTCATATTCTACAGTAGAAAAACCCAGGGAGATAATAGAAATTGTTTGGTTTTGTGAATATATTTAGCATATCCTGGGTTGTAAGAATGTGTGCTAGACACTTATTTTTCAAAATAGTTCCCTAATAGAGAGCAACAAAATATGTTTGCCAAGTATAGTCTCTTATAACGAAACCTATTGTCCATAATTGCCATGGAAAAAGTTCATATTCGTATCATGTGAATACTTAATGTTGTACTGAGGAGTTAGCTCAAGTATTTCAGGTAGGACGCTCACCCCAGTGAGGTCCATGGCCGCTCACCCCAGTAGGTGTGAGCTGGGGAGGGGGATATGTGACATAGTCCAAAGATGTTAGGCAGCTTTCTGCCCCATTTTAGAGCAGAAAGTGCAGGAATAGTTAAAAATGATCCATTCCACAGCTTCCCATTAACTCAGGCAGCTGGATGGGAAAATCCAGACCACAGATTACAATGGCTCTAGTTCTCCCTCACCTGCTCTTCTAATCACATGCACAGGTATTTAGAGCAGAGAGGTTTTGCATTTCACTCTCTCTCCTTAGAGCCTGGAGGCTGGGGGTATCGCTGCTCCCCTGTTTCCAGTGTCGGGGTTGACGGCCCCTCCACGTATCACAGTACCAGAGGATTTGCCTGGACACCACAAACAGATAAGACAAAACAAATGATTACTGCTGTTGCTAAAAGACTGTGCTGTATCTTGTGACCCTAAATGAGAGAGCATTGTTTTAAGCTGGGGAACCAGTTTAGTTGGCCAGCAGCTGTTAGAGAGACTGATTCTGATGTGTAGTTAGATCCCTGAAAGGGATAGGTTTTTGCTTATATGATTTTGGTTTTATTTCTTGAAATAACAGTGTGGGAAATATTGTAACACTGAAATATGTGAACTGCTGAATGAAAGTATCTGAGTACCTCTAACCTTCACATGTTAAAGCTGCAGTACCTTACTTGGATGAAAATAAAGCAGGCAGAAGCCTGAGTTAAGCAGCATAATACTTTGCATGATCCTGTTTGTTGTATAATTAACCCTAGAAGACTGTGTCGGGAAGAACCCAGACAGACGTCAGCACTACAAAAGAGGGGCGTTTGTCACAATACCTAATAGGAAAAATACAAAATACTAAGTTTGACTCTAGTCTTGTGACAGTCATGCCAGATATATCAACAAATATACTATTTGTACAGTTACTACTATAAATAGGATCCCCAAGGGACTACAAATGCAATGAAGGAACTCGACTGTACAAATAAAACAGTGGTAAGTAGCTCTTTCTTTGAGGAAAGATATCACTGGTTCAAATCCCATCTTCCATGTTCTAAAAAGAGACCGACCACCAAATTAGGGGGATGGGATGTATGCAGTATAATCCCTGTAATGGTGCTGGACAGAGGTTCTTCCCCTCACTCCTGTGAAAGTCACATGTTTACAGGGTGTATACCATAACAAGGGGAATACAGTAACCACGCTTATACCAAACAATAAACAATTCCTGCTATTGCTGCTGCTACAGTATATTAGCTACTGGTGGAGAAACGAGGAAGGTGCTGCAGGTTGAAAGTGACGGACAAAAGATAACATGGTCGCTATGAGAATGGTTTAGGTTAGTAGGCCAATGTACACAATACAAAAGCCACAATGTAGAAGAAATACTGTACATAGTAAAACTCTGTGCATATGCAGTGTTAACTAACATTTCATGAAACCAGCAATGCCACGTTAAGGTTACGTTATGATCACAGCGACAGTAAGTATGAAATGTTTAATAACCAAGCTGTGTTTGAAAACGCTCCTTGGACTTTCGGATTATATCCAGTGCTTCATTCCTGCCAATGCTGTAGGATCTCCTAACCTAATGTGGCTCGGCCCTACCACATTACTTGGTTTGCTCTTTTCATTGTGCCTACACTGGGTGACATTCACCTACCTCACCTGATGTGTGGTGCACATTCCAGTGCAATGTCTGAGGGGTCTATGTATCTTGGCAATTCTGGAGCATACGCAGGCATTTTTATCTTGCACCTACGTATCAAAGCATTTTTGCTCCAATGCTTCCACGTCTGCCATAGCTTGCACCTTGGGGAGGTCAATAGGAGGTGTTGGGGAGGAGTTACACGGTGCGCAGATTATAATGAGATGTATCCCGTTTTGTGTATCTGCACCACTCTCTTTGACATTTATTTCCGCCCCACAGTCGGACATACTGCGCCAGATGTAAGAAACTGTCCCTTACATATGCCACAGCTACGGAGCAGTGCGGCTAAACATGGGTGTGTTCCATGAGCTGGTCACATAATCTGATAAAGAGTTAGCAATGATCAGCCATTTCCTCTCCAACAGGAAATAATTCGACTCTAAATGCTCAAGCACTTGAATCTTAATATGGTCAGTGGTCAGATTTGACCGTTAAATTCCCCCACTAACCTGATCATAAAACATTATAGGCATGTATAATCACCAAAACAATTCTCTCTGCTCCTTAACTTCATGGTCAGCCACAGCATTTAACTAACATAATTGCAACTTTAATAACAGAATACTTTCCAAGCATGATACCAAGCGGGGCGTCTCTCTTTCTCATCTGGCACTCAGCTACATGCGGCCTTTGTTTTAAAACAATTATAACGAGCATCATTTTTCAAAGTGCGTTTTCATTATTAAATGTTACTAAATTGCCCTCGTGGTTAGCAGAAGTTCAATGTATATTGGCAGTCGGGTCCTTTCACTGCAGAACGCAAGGACACAAATGTTTTTCTTTCTTTCAGTCTGTTTAAGGGAAAGATCCAGTGTGCACAGCACACGCAGAATAGAGCATCTAATGAAATAAGTGTATGATTTACAGCGAGGTGGCAGGAGTGTACCTTTATTGCCACAGCTCTTAAATATATGTGCTCCAGTTATACAGTAAAGCATCAGAATATGTGCATGAGTAGAGGGAGGGCGCAACTGAGGATGGCACGCGATGAAATTGTACAATCACATAGTCCAGCTGGTAGAGAGGAAAGGAAACGGGGATTGTACAGTACAGGGTCACTGGAAACGGTGCTAGTAAAAACAGCAGCATGGTTAAAGGGATAAAGCTGGCAAATTAAAATGAATGAATGTCAAAGTACAGCATGTTTAATAATCAACTACCTCAATCTCAGCAATAGAAAAGAAGAAGAAACCTGAATAACAGATAAAGAGCTGATTGTACTGTACAGTCAGCACTGCAAGCCCCAGTTTTAATGTGGGGAACTACAGTATACGTTCTCAGTTCAACACTGGGGTGTGGCAATCTTGCAACCGGGTGAATTGCTGCTTAAGTCAGCCAAAAATTATAACACAGTATAACCCATAGATCATGCAGTATGCAGCCGCCTGCCTTGATAAATGCATTTATTTAACCACTTCTGTACCAGGGGGTGATTTAAAAAAGGCGGCAGTGACCACATTCTTTCAAATCAACACAATCTGTTGACCAAAAAATGTCAACCAGGCAGGCAGCCTCATTAAAAGCTAGAAGAGCTGAATACACTATCTCTACATGCCTAAAATGCAATCTCAGATTCCCACTGCCCTCGCTGTATTGGGAAGATTAAGATTTGTGTATTCAGCTTCATTTTGCAGCACTGAAATATAGAATTGCAGACACCACTCATAAAACATGCAGTATACGAAAACCTGCCAGGAGGAATACATTAATTAACCCGTCTAGGTGCTGAAGGTCTTGCAAAACATTGGCTATACTATATTTAGGGACTCCGGCTTTAATGTTTTTTTATTTCCCTAATCTCTTTGTTCCATGATGTTTTCATTTTCTTAAAAAAAAATTAAATTGTGTTCTTAATTTTTAACAATGAAAAAAAAATAGCACACATTTCAATTTGGTGTTTATTGGTGCAATTTTTTTTAGTTTCCATACTCCACTTGTGCTGCCTTTGTCTGACCAATTAATCATCTTAAAAAAATATGAGAAAAAACAAATGGGGTGCTCCACCCAGTGACACTTGATTTAATGGGAAATAAGTACATACGAACTCCAATGTTGGATAAGGAGTGGGTATATTAATGAAATGACCTGTGAGTCACTATGGGAATTATAGCATCCAAGTACTCAACTATTGAAGTCAAAAATAATGTCTCTTACCCACTCCTGTGTAATCCAAAGCAGGTAGTAGTGGCGTGCCAGCCATGAAGGTAAATCCAAGAACAGCAACAAACAGCAGCAAATGGCGCACAGCCAGGTGGAATACAAATAAATGTCCTTTATTTCAGTACATGACTGGATACAATGAAACCCCCCATGGGGACAAAAACGCACCTCCTAAGCGTTTCGGACCGATAGGTCCTTTATCAAGGAGTCTGTGCGCCATTTGCTGCTGTTTGTTGCTGTTCTTCAATTAATCATCTTAGACTCCCAGTTAAACCTGATTAAAACTGGAAATGAAGCATCGTTTTCTAGTAGTACCACCTCATGAAGCAGCTCATCCGCAGGTCCTACCTGTGGCTTGGCTGCTTCAAGAGGTGGAACTCCATAGAAAACGATGCTTCATTTCCAGTTTTTATTAGGTTTAACTGGGAGTCTAAGATGATTAATTAGTGGTGTTTTTCTGGTAAAAGCCAAAACCAAAACTCCTGCATATGCTCCAGGAAGGGCTAAGTAACTCCAGTCCTACATGTGGAATTTCTAATCCCTGGAGTGTCAAAGTGTCCGCAACACATTGTTCATTTCAGGTTCATTCAGTAAAAAAACAAATAAAGATTTAGTTCATGTGCTGGCATATCTATGAAGTAATAGGCAAATGAATGGCATGGCTGCTGCTAAAGATGTCGCAGGCTTTATTGTTTTGGGTGCTGGGGCAAGCCGATGCCCTGGTAGAACGCTCTCTGGAGCCACGACTAAGGTTTTTAGCCATGCACTGGAGACAGTAGGTCCTGCCACATCTGTATTTTCCCCAATGAGACAAGCTAATGCAATCACTTGACAGTAAACAACATACAGATGTAGCAAGACTTAGAGTTTTCGGCACAGCGGCAAAGCACGAGATTTATCCTGTTTGTACCGTTTACTAGACACGGGAAGCCAATGTAATTACATCCTGCAGTTTGGCGGGTTTAATTTATTCATATGTGTCCAGCAGATTGCATAACGAATATCTTTGCCCATGGTCGCAGTGTGGCTATTGAAGGGCACAAGTACTTCTCAGTACAAATAAATGTTTTTGTCATGTTCTGTGTCTGTTAGAAGGTTAACTGTTAAGAAAAGTTGCATAATATAAGGGAAATTAAAATTCTATTACACTGTAACAGGCTTTGTGCATAATAAAATTCACTACAATGTTGCACGTGCATGCGTGTCGCAGGAGGTTGAAACGGTCTGCGCATGCGTGTCAGCACATGTAAAAGATTTGCTTGTTTATTTTAATAATTACATCAAAAACACCCCCAACCCAACTCCTCAGCCTCTGTCATGTATATTCTCAATTAAAAGGCATTAGTTGGCTCACTATTCTGTTTGTGTGAGAGGGGAAAGATAGCCCCAGCACTGTATGTGTGACCCCAAAAAACCCAGACAGTGGTAGTTAAATAAGAAATTTTTATTACGTGAGATGAGATACTGTAATACATTTCAGTTACTTTAAGTGCAAGGTAAATATCTTTCAAGAGTAGTTGTAGCTGTGCATGGGAACATTATGTTTCTCATATTAACTTTAATGCATATGTCATTTATAAAGATTGTGTCATTGTATTTACTAGCATTTGCGAGAGTGTATGGGAAGGAGAGGTGGTTATGTGTGAAAAAAGCAACTTACGCAGTTACATTATACAGAACATGCATTACTGTAGCAATAGCCTCAGAATACAGTACATTGAATGAAGCTTAAATACAGACTAGCAACCCCTATTGTTACTGCAAACTACTACGGAAGCCGCAAAACACCATTCAGCAGGACCAGTCACAGGTCCACAACATATCTGTATGAACAATAACGGTAGAGATTTCTGCTCTTTATTGGCACATATAATACGATGGTGCCAGGAATACTGTATGGAATGAATTTACTCAAGTGCACATAAATAGTTTTGGCCAAACATGAAATTAATATCTGTGCATGTAGGTGTAATGATAAAGGCTCCTTTGGGAGCCGAGACATTGAGAATAAATATTCACTTGTTACACATCGGAGTGCCTGTCCTGTTTTTCCATATCATTGTGCTGCTTTGCAGACGCTTGGGCGGTATGCACCCAGAAAGATCTCTACCTACTACCATATGAGTGCCCTGTCTCTGAACATACATACATAAAAAAAAAAAAAAAAAAAGGATGGCACACGACTGGATTCCAAAGGATAACAAAAGACCAAGACGACAACCAGAAGTAAGATAGCAGGCTGAAACAAGAACATTTGTTAAAGCAACGTACAGAAGAGTTGCTTGCAAGCACAGAACCTGGAAGAACATTGGGGAGACATTCACTAGCACTGGATCGACAGGGGATGGAGATTATATATATCTACACACACACACACACACGCACACACACACACACCACACGCACACACACACACACACACACCACACGCACACACACACACACACACACACACACTGTATATATACACAGACACACAGTTATATACTTGTGAATTGGTTATAATATATATATAACCTACCCAGCCTAGAAAATTGCAAAGCTAGTAAACCAACCTCACACTGTTGAGACCAATTAAGGTTGAAACATGTCTGTGAGTGGTTTGACTGGCTTTGCATCTGATTCACATGCTGTACTTAAAAGCTGTGTGAACAGCATTGTATTTCCTTATATGGATTCCATGTGAATGGATATTCCAGGCAAAAGTGACACATTGTGTGCTCATTTGCATGTCATTTCCCAGAATCCCTTGCTGCAGTGGAAGCACTCTATGCTAGGTGATAATGGTGAAAGGCATGGTTGCAATACTGTATAAGACATGTGAATGTGCTCACAAGTGATATTCTTTATTGGCTATATATATATATATATATTATAACCAATTCACACGTATGTAACTTTGTGTGTCTGTGTATACTCTCTGGTCCATGGAATCAACCTCAACCCCCATGGCTTGAGGCTCCAAAGGTCTATCCTTAGCTCCCATGCTCCCTGGTGGAGTATGGGGTAGTTGTCCCACTCCCCTGAGGGAGGGGGAAGAAGGTGGCCAGAGCTCTGGCTCCACACTTCCAACAACCACTAAATTTGTATCTGCAGTCCCTTTTGTACCATGGGGGAGGGTCCTAGGTCTGATCTCCTGATATGGCAGCACACAGGTCTTAGACCCACCCCCCTGTCACTCAAGGGAGTTGTTTACTGCTACAGCAGCAAGGGCATAGATTTAACCCTAACACTGCCTGCGCTGGTACCAGGGTTTATGTGTTAGGTAGGGCAGATTAGTAGCAAAGAGGATACATGGCGACACACTCCCCCTGGTGGAATGTCACGGACCCTGCTGAGAACCCGATTTATACACAATCCCTAAATTGGATAACATGGAACAATGCATAACAGTGCATGACATAACTTTTAAGGAACACACAAAGATCCCTCCCTAACATGGAGAATCTGCACCAACTTTAATAGTAGTGTTTTGGTTCAGGTTTCTTAACTACTCTGCCCTCCTCATTGAGAACATTAATGGAATACACTCTACTCGGGCCCCATTCAGAGACATACTCCACCCGGTCCATATAGATGTTTCTCCCCACCCGCCATATTTGGATGAGGTAACACACCTTTTTCTCATTGTAGTACCTAGAGATACTGCACTGGAGGCTAATAATCTAGGACCGCATGCCTCAACCAATCTCAGCCTCTGTTGGCCTCTATTTCCCTCATTATTGGTTCAGGAACAAAGGGGTGGTAATACCCATGGGACTGATGTACCGCTGCACTATTAATCTGTCAGCCCGGCTGAGTGTGGTTAATTTTTGGCCACAGGCCTGGCAGCAACCTAGTGGTTCGTGAGAGGGCTGTTCTTGGTAGGTTATCATTAAACTAGTTGGTTGTATCAACCCTAGTTTAATTTCCCTATCTCTTCGTGTGAGAGCCTCTGCCATCTCTTTTGCAGAGAACTCTCCCTCCTCCCACCAATGATCCATAATATCCCCGTTAAATAGCAAGAACCATGTCCGGTTCATATGATGGACATACCCTTGAAACATAGGGTCCCACCACGGCACTACCTTCCCCACATTTGCATTACACACAGACAAAGGGGATGACCTTAAGCAAGGTCACAGACACATCAGATTCGGAAGCTGCCCTTGAGAGTGTTCCTGACCTTCCCGACTGGTCCTTGGCATCCGCGCGATACTCCCAGTCAGGAGCAGGCACAACCGACACCGCTTCTCGAGGAACCGCCAAGGCCATAGTAGGGATGTTTGCCGGGAACAGTGGTGATTTGACCCTACTCCTTGCCTCACCATGCGCTACTGAGGGTGCGGTAGCTCACGTCCAGCTACGCCCCCAGTGGTGACACTCAATAGCTCATTAACATTTTGCCTCCTCCCCCTGATGGACCCAGGAGTACAGGCACACTATAGATGGGCTCGGCTTCGGTTTTCACGCCGAACCAGGCACATATCAGGGCGCGGCTTTAACTTCCCGCCACGCCCTGCACAATTTTGCAAAGAAATCTTGCAAATCTTTTGCAACTGACACGCGGTTACCCCTTTTCGGCGGGAATGGCCATTTTGTAATGGCACAGAACAGTATGCGGCTCCCCTTTTGCGGGAGCCGCGTCAGCATGGCTGAAGCTCCTCAAACGGAGGTTCAGGCCACCTACAGGGCTGTAGTTTCCTCGGCGAAGGCTCGAGAGACTACCCCCACACCTCTTCTTAGTAATAAAGATTTTTACACACACTACACGTGCATGTATTTAGAGAGGTGGGGTCCATGCTGTCGCTCCATCTTGGCCGGGGAGCCCGGTCCTTAAGATCCCATAGGGTCCCCTTATGGACACTACACACATGGGCCCTCTAACTGGGTGAAATAGGAGCGTACCTCCTTTCTGTGCTGTGAAAGCCTGTCCGGATGCCATCACTGCAGCGCCTCCAAATGTAACAGGTGTTCCCCCCCCCCCTTTGGGAGATTTCACTGTTACCTGGTGTTGTTGTGCTGCTCACCTGCTAGGCTTACAGTGTCCGCCGGTGTTAGTTGGGGACGAACAGGTCAGGCTTTAGGGATCTTCCAAGCTCTTCACTCGGTGTTGCAGCGCCTCCCTTCCCACAGGGCCTATAGGGATAGGTGCTGTCCCCTGTGGAAAACACTCACTCTCTCCCCAAAGAAACTTCAGCCTCAGGCAGGAGTATAAAACAAAGGATGGTGCTTTATTCTTCAACAGCACAGCAGTATACCAACACGTACACTCTATGGTCTCTAGAATCAACCCCCAGGGCTTGAGGCCTCAAAGGTCTATACTTAGCTCCCATGCTAAGGTATGGTGTAGTTGTCCCACTCCCCTGAGGGAGAGGAAGGAAGGTGGGCAGAGCCCTAGCTCCATACTTCCAACAACCGGTATTTTTGGATCTGTAGTCCCTTTTGTACCCAGGGGGAGGGTCCTAGGTTGTGTTGTGCGGTGCTGGTACCGAGGCTTATGTGTTAGGTAGGGCAGATTAGTAGCCAAGAGGATACATGGCTATATATATATACACACATACATACTGTATACTGTATAGCCATGTATCCTCTTGGCTACTATATTTATATAACAAATGGAAATATTACTGTATGCTCATTTGCATGTCTTGGACATGTCTGCAACCCCTCCTTTCTCCATTATCACCCAGCACACAGCATTTCCACTGCAGCAAGGGACTCTGGGAAATGACATGCAAATGAGCACACAGTGCCACCTTTTGCTTCAAAACCATTAACGTGGTTCCCTATAGGCTTAAGCTTGCCGCATGGTCACAGCTTTGAGCACAGCCAGGGTTAAGATACATAGCCAGTAAACACACCCACAGACAGCTGTTCCGACCTTAATGGGTCTCATCAGTGTGGGGTTGGTTATACTAGCTATGCAAAAATGAAGCAAGGATATGTTATATATATATATATATATATATATATATATATATATATATATATATATATATATATATATATATACAGGCATACCCCGGTTTAAGGACACTCACTTTAAGTACACTCGCGAGTAAGTACATCTCGCTCAATAGGCAAACAGTAGCTCACGCATGCGCCTGTCAGCACATCGTGAACACCAATACCGGCTCCCTACCTGTACCGAAGCTGTGCGCAAGCGGGGAGACTATAGAGCCTGTTACAAATACATTATTTCCATCAGTTATGCACGTATATGACGTTTGCAGTACAGTACATGCATCGATAAGAGGGAAAAACGGAGTGCTTCACTTTAAGTACATTTTCGCTTTACATACATGCTCCGGTCCCATTGCGTACGTTAATGTGGGGTATGCCTGTATATATATATATATATATACATATACATATACATATACATATACATATTCAGATGATCCAATTAGAACTTGAAGTTTAAGATTTGTGAGAGTTGCAGGTAGTAAAAATAAAACTAAAAAGGCCATTAGTACCCTTAAAAATGACTTACAACTTTTCTTCTACGGAATTGAGTCTCTTGAGAAACATTTGAGATGCTATTAACAGCCCCATGGTCCTCTAATTTAAGCATATTAGCTGTCCAGTTGCAACATGCACTTTCTTCTTCCTTAGGTTAATAATGCAGAAAGGGAATACGAGATAAAATCAGAGGGGTTTTAAACTTGCTCTGGTTTAACATAGTGGCTTTAATAATACCTCTCTAAATGACAAACTACCAACAAGGGCCAAACTGCCCTGCAAGCACATTAGGAAATGTCAAATGAATGTTCAAAGTGTCCTCGTCCTCTTCTTAACCCATCAAATCATTTTATATCAAAACACAAAAACTACAACAGCACAACCCGAGTCATGCATTGAACTGCTAGTCATGAACATTTCATCAGCATGTTTTCTACAGATGTATGCCATTCCGCTGCCTGTAAGAGCCTGTAATCCCAACTCGTTTTGACGCAGAATTTGAAACAATAGTGCAGGGAAAAACTGGAACCATAAACTCCACTTACTACTGATAGATGTGTACATAAAACACAATTAGAGAATGCAATATTTCTGGTTGAACATTCACAGTGAGACTGACCTAGAGAAAGTGGGGAATGAATGCAAAAAGCATTTATTCTATGCTAGGCTGGACAGCTATTTAATGAACCTGTGTTATTCCATTTGTTTTCTTTTACATAGTCATTACATGAATGTCTCCAGGCCCATGTATCCATCTTTACTAAACCATTTTCAGCCAGTGTGTTTGACGTCTGAAAACATACATTAAAGCCATCATTAAAAAGACATAAAAAAAATGCACTGCAAAATAAACTGTTGATACAGCGATACCTGCTAAATTAATGAGACATGTTGTATAATATAAGAAAATTCTCCCTAGCTTCACCAGGCAACCATTATTTGGGGGAGTGGGGAGAGGGGGAGGGGAGGAAACGTTTTTTTTTTTTTTTTTTGTTCTCTGAAAATATGATGATCATTAAACTTAAAAAAGTACAGTATGTTTTTATTGATCATATTGAAGTATTTATTTCATTATCCAATGAGCTTTTAAGTCTGAAGAATAGGTCCAGGCACCAAAAAATCTGTAAAATTACATTTAAGGAAACATATTTGTTAAAATATATATACTGTATATACTAATGCCTTTGATTTAAAGATTTCTTTAGCTGCAGGATGTGGGATAGTCTTTTACTAAAGAGTTACAGAAGCCAGTAATTTGGGGCTGTATTTAAAATCATGTATTTATTTAGAATGTTTACAAATTGTACAATATAAAAATGTGAAACTTCAGCCACGTATATGTGTGTTCTAAGTTTGTAAAGTTTAGAGATATTCTATTATCTTTCATTGTTGGCCATAAAATTAGATTAGGCTGGGCACCATAAAATGAAAGTCAAATCACGCCAAGGCATTTCATTTTCCCTTATTTGACACAACGCCCCTAGGTATGTTTTATTTTTACATTTTTGTTTTGACATGTATTTTTGGTATTTACCCTGCATGTCACTTCCTTTCATACCTTATTTTACTGCACAGAAGACTATGTTGGCAACTTTATCCATCTACACAGAATGGGGCATTCTGTCTAGATGGAAAAAGTTGCCAACATAGCCATCTGTGCTTTAAAAGATGATATGAAAGGAAGTGACATGCAGGGTAAATACCAAACATACACAATAACCAGCTGAGATGTACTGAAAGGTGGGCTAAGAGGCTAGTAATTAATACAAGGCGCTTAACAAGACACTTATCAACTGTGCAACAAATCAATTTTTAAACAAGCTACCTGTTTAGAAATGTTACATTTTAAAGGATCAGAGATGGATCACATCCCTGAGATACAGTACAGTCTGTAGTTAGACACATTCCTATTACACATATTTATTATACAGTTCGATTTTGGATAGGACCCAACTATGAAGCAATCATTTATTTATTACTCCATGCATTATAGATATTCCCACCAATTACTGGCTCTTCTACGTTAATGACTCCTTCCAGGAAATCTGCACTTCTTGTTAGCTTTTAGGCTTCAAGGTTTCGAAGTTGTAAATGTAAAGAAAAAAATAATAATGACCATTTAATCTGTGGCTGCTCATTTTGAAATATTCAGAAATACGTTGAAATATCCAGAAAATAATTAGATTTTCTACTCAGCTGGTGAGTCATGTAAACCTCTAGGAATGATATTGCTCTATTTTTTACATCTCCACTGTCAGATCCATCACTATGCCACCGACAAGTCTAAATACAGTGACCTGACCCAAACCCCTGCCCACCAACCAAGCTCTCAATGCACCAAACCCATAGCCTGACCATAATGTTCCCACCCCTGGATGCGTTCAATCTGAATCCCAATGCCGACACATCATGACTCTGGGATATACTGCCCTTTGGCTTAAGCACTTCTGTGATGCTCCAAATGATACTGTAGCAGTAAACATGACATTTTATGATGCTGAATGAACGTCAGTAAGTTAATATGGCGCGAAAGGGTAGCTATATTTTTGACAACTAGATAACATTAGCTTGTGTTACCTGACACAATTGAGACCGTCCTAATTAGATTCCACGAAAGTCAAAATTAAAGTTTAATTTGATAAATATGTCACAAAAACAAAGACATACAGCAGCGGCAGCTTCTATTGCAACTTTTGCGGCGGCAGGTCGGGATCTACTCCGGCTGGCGCCGGGTCTAGACCGCGCGCCGCCGCGTATTCCTCCGCGCACCCCCCTCCACTCCGCTCGCATTTTAGCCCCCCTTCCTGACCCCGAACCCGGCTCCTGCTCTTCCCCTCTGCTTCCCCGCACCCCCGCTTACCTCACTTCAAACTCCAGGGGTGTCGAGGAAGCCGGGGAAGCAGGGCGCACACGTGACAGTGTCGTCAAAGTGACGCTGCGACAAGCCACGTTACCACGCTTCCCGCACACATCCTGCTGTGCGGGAAACGTGAGAATAAGATCTGTCGCCACTGTATGTCTTTGGTAGGCATATACAGCTGAACCCTGTTAAAACCCGTTGCTCGGGGTCCACAAAATGAGACTGCGTTATAACCGGGATCGTGAAGTGGCCACCGTGCGAGGACTTACCCAGCAATAAAAATAAAATAATAATTTTACCATACCATACAGGAATCAAACCCATGACACTTCATACACTAGTAGCAATTCTCTAGCTGCTACACCAAAGGGTTGGTGTGATGTCATTGAATATAAACAAACTTAACTTCTACTGCACAGTACTGAAAGGCAGTACTGTGCAGTAGAAGTTAAATTTGTTTATAGAGTCAATGACATCACATCAATCCTATGGTGTAGCAGCTAGAGATTGCTACCAGTGTATGAAAGGTCACGGGTTAGATTCTTGCACGGTATGTTAAAATTATTGGTGTAGGTGGGAGGGGTATGTGTGTATGTATGTGTGTCCGTTAGCAATAAAGCATTGAATTTTATAGTTAAGTAAATAAAACCTCGGAGGTGTTTTTAAATTGGGAGCTATGTTCAGACCGCGTTGTAGCAGATAGCGCTATAACGGGGTTAAGTTGTATGTACTGAGGAAATACTGCTGCGGCCAAGTTTATTCGAGCATTTGCCCGTTCTTGGCCGCAGCAGTAGCCTGGCGCGCGCCCGAGAGTGACGGGCGCGCGCCGAAGCAGCGGAAGAGCGCCCTCCGATCGGGGCGCTCTCCCTACCGCTGCCGGGTCCGCCGGGTCCCCCGGAACCCCCTGCCGCTGTCCCGCGATCGCGGGACACCAGGGCTCCCTCGGGGAGCCCCTGGACGCGCGTGCAGGGGGCGCACGCTCCCGAAGACGCGTGACCGCGCGTCTATGACGCGCGGCACGCCGAGGGGCGGCCACTAGCAAGCCGGGAAATCTCCCGGCTTGCGGATCTGGCCGCAGAGTAATAAAGCGTGTCGGTAGTGTAGATCAAAATAATAACTATAAAAGACAGTCTCTACATCGGCACAGATTAATGGAGAAGGGAGAAGGTCCCAGGGACGATATTGTGTAGTATTGAAACACTGAACCTATATATCTATTCTTATATATTTTTATAAGAGATACAAATATTGCACATTTAACGGCTGAGCTGCACCAAGATTGGCAAATTATTGAATATAAAACAGTGTGGTAGCTGTAAATCATGTTAGATTTTAATTAACATACCTGTGAGAACTGTAATATATTAAAACCACAGTACATTTACATTATTTCATGAAATGAACACAGCGGGATTAATGTGCTTTTAGATGTGTCTTTTAGTGACAGTGCTATATTACAAAACAGTACCTGTAATGTGGGCTTTGAGTCCACCCACTGAGTACTCTGTACTACATCACCTGTTTAACTTACTCAGATCACCATTGCTGCACTGAGTCTCCACTGAACATTAAGGTGGTTATAAATACAAAGCAATGTTCCCAGCACTCATAAATGAAACATGGAATGGTTGTAAGCCAAAAAGATTTAATAAAGAACTGAACACATACCCTAAGGGGAAAAGGTCAATGTAAAAATATATATAGGGGAAGGAAAGGACAGGGGAAAAGGGGGAAAGAGTGGAAAGGGAAACCACAAGGGGGGGTAGGAGGCACACACAAAGGTGATGCAGGGGAAGGGGGGAACATTTCTTCAGGCCCGTTCCCAAAGGGCAATAAGTGTCAGATGGTACTTCCCTTTTTACCCTGTAAAACAACTCCCTAAATAAAGTGAAAAAACAAACAAAGTAGACCTATCTTACTGGCGGGGTTGCACCGGGGGCACGCCCCCTCAGTGCATCACGTCGCTTACCTGTGGTCGCATCCCGCCGCAGCGGCCGTCACAGCCGTACTTCCAGGCCAACTCCTACCTCACGCCCCTTCGGCACATCACCTCTGCCTTCCGGGAGCGCACAGGGAGTCCCACCTGCGTGCGAATCTCGGCGCATCCAGGTGCATGCGCGTGCACATCACAAACAAATTAAAGCCTACACTGGCCTCAGCTGGGTTACACCTGGATGACATCCAGCCTCGGCCTATCACCACTCTACCTACATTTAAACCACTCCTCCCTTCTTCTCCCTCATTGGTTCCCTTCTGTATTTATACTCATTCAGCCCTCTGTTTGTTGCTGAGCATAGACCCTTGTCTATGCACTGTGCTCATTTGCAGCCTGAGTACCTGTCTCTATTTCTATCAGTATCTCTGTTATGACCCTGCTTGTGCCTGACATGTCTCTTCTTACCTCCCTGGACCACGGCTTGTTTAACGGACTTCTACCCTCTCCACTCCACAACCTCGGCTTACGGACTATGGCTATTCTACACTCTCCAACCCCGGACCACGGCAAGTACACTCAACCCTCTCCACTCTCCTACCCTGACCCGGCTACACGTTCCCAACTCTGCAATCTGGACCTATCCCCATGGCTTAGGGCGGTGGTCATATAATTCCCCACCTCAGCCCCGCGGTCCAGTCCAGGTTGTAGTGAGCATCCGTCACACACGTCTTTTGTCATTCATTCTTCTTGGCATCTGGGCGTATGTGGGTGCGATATATAGATAATATCTTTATGAATTGGACTGGTACAGGTGATGAACTCCACATGTTCATCAGGGATATTTATGGTGCACATAGGACAATTGGCTTCACTTCGGTCATTAGTAAGAATGCAGTCAATTTTCTTGAGTAGTCAATCACAAATTGGAGTCTTATATCTTTGCTAAAGAAACGAATAGGAATAATTTGTTCCAATATAGCAGTTTCCATCCACCGGGTACAATTTGGGAATTACAACATAGAGGATAATAATCCTATTACTTGAGTCTTATCTCATCAATTGACTTACACCAGACAGGTCTCGATTCAACACCACATAAGGGATTTTAGTATTTGTTAGTTTTGTAATTTTAAGTCGTTGCGGTTGTTATAATTAGTGGTTGACAAATCACCAAAAAATCTACTCACCACACAAAAAAATCTACTCGCCACCTAGTACCAAACGTGTGCTGCTTGGGCCAATATTTACTCGCCCGGGGGTTAAATCCACTCGCCCGGGGCGAGCAAATGTATAGGTTTGTCGAACACTGGTTATAATTAATAAATATTTTTTATTTTTCTTGAATTATTGGTTTTTGTGAGCTCTGACTCACTCTAGTGTGTCACTAGGTAGGGGTGATTCTACCTCATATAGTGGGACAATCGGTATCCCAGGCTAATTTAGCTATTAATATTACTTTGAGTGCAGTTAACTGGGTTCTTTTCGTTAATTCTAGAGTTAACGTGTTGTGTTATATGAATTACAACATAGCCAGTTTTTACGAGCAAAGAGGATAATCAGTACTCTAGACACGGTGGCCAGTAGCCTTGACACTATGCATGATAAATTCAGGTTGAGATGGTATCATAACTCACTTCTCTGTGATCAATGAAAGAGGGCAGAGACATGCACGAGATACACACTTCCTCAGAGAGGGCCTCAGGGTAGACCAGAGTGAGAATCTCGATTCCATTTGTTTCGACACACTACCCATAGTGGACAAATTAAAAACATTATCTTAAGACACTGGCATCTTCTTAGGACAGATCCTCTTTAAGCACCCACACTTATCTATAAACCATTATTCTACTATAAACATGGCAAAAACTTAAAAGACATACTGGTTAAAGCTGATTTTGGTGGCACTTCGCAGTTCCAAACTTTTCTGGGTACTCCTAGGAAAGGCTGTTACTGTTGCTGTTGCTGCAGCTGTGGCAAATGCGATAGCATGCAAGAAGGGAGTCATTTCTCTCATCCACGCTCAGGGCACACCTTTAAGATGAACGGTTTCTATACTGTACATGCCTATCAAAAAATGTGCATCCTTTGAAATATTGTCAGGCAATGATAGACACATTTGTTCTATTGAGGTCAGCATGTTGATAAATTTCAGTGTTGCAGATATCTTCAATATGTTTTATTTAGGTCTATATTCATTTATTCTTATGTATGCTTTAACATTGATGGTTTTCTTTTTCTCTCCACAAATGTTCTATACTTTCTGTTTGGAACGAGTGTATGGCGCCTGGACTTGGGTGCACGCCAACAGGATGAAGTCAGGTTTCCACGGCAACCTGGACGCCATGACGCTGAGAAAACTTTGGGAACACTCTGCACCAATGCCTAATACTTTTTATGGCTCCTGATCGCGGGTGCTGGAATCGGGTTTATATGGCAACCTAGACGCCGAGACCGCAATGGTGAACTCTATGTGCTGACGTTACAGACTGCCCATGCATTGCAGTTGCGTGTGTGCCAAAGGGATATACTTCCTGCTTTTTAGCCAATCAATAGGGTCGAGAGGTGTGAGTATTACTGTGACATCACACCCAGGAAGTATTTGGGAACGCTTCTGGGGACTGTCAGCATCCCACACAGAGAGTGAACAGGAGAAAGCTGACTGATGGACTGCAACAAACAACCTTGCTGCACTTTGGACTTTTTTGGTCGGTGGAATTGATATCCAGACTATCTGTAGTCTCTGCTTGTGGATTAGACTTTGGTTCCACTTACTTAAGTGTGCATCAGCTCAGGAGTTGTAGGGATGCTTGCAATTTATGCCTATATAGAACTTATTCACATGTATTTTTCTCCTTAAAGTGCTGGACTAAATTTTGTTCCACATTACTGTCTTCTTTCACCTGGATTTGTCCTTTTTTTTGGACCATTTTTTTAGACCATTTTTTGGACCATTTTGTCACCTGGATCAGGATAATTTTTTCACCTAGGTCCACTTCGTTTGGTTTTTCACTTTATTTAGGGAGTTTTTGTACAGGGTAAAAAGGGAAGTACCATCGGACACTTATTGCCCTTTGGGAACGGGCCTGAAAAAGGGGTCCTAACCCCGAAACATTGCCCCCCTTCCTGTGCATCACTTTTGTGTGTACCTCTTTCCCCCCTCTCCTACCCTCCCCCTTGTGGTTTCCCTTTCCACCTTTTTCCCCTATCCTTTTCCTCCTTCCAATTAGAAGGTACACGTATAATTTTTACATTGACCTTTTCCCCTTGGGGTATGTGTTCAGTTTTTTATTAAATCCTTTTGGCTCACACACATTTTCATGTTTCATTTATGAGTGCTGGGAACATTGTTTTGTATTTATTGCTGTGGAGGAAATAGGGTTCCTCCTTCTTCCCCGCTGCACCAATTTATTAATACGTTTACCATTGTGAGTGCTGTCTAACTCTTCTCTACTATATATTAAGGTGGTTATACCTTTTGGGGGGGCTAGGTGGAAGCAGGGGGTCTCCGTAGCAGAACCGCTTTGCGTTCAGTTCTGGGGACCCCCTACTTACATCGGAAGGCACTATTGGTAGCAGCTCTGGCCGGGCACAACCAGTGTCGGCTTAAAGGTCCCCCAACCTGTGGTCCAATAGGAAGCCGCAACATCACCCTTTGCAGCTTCCTATTGGCCAGCAGTGAGAAACCGACATCTCTATCTGATGTAAGTTTCTCAGTGAGCAGAGGGTCCCTGGAATGGATATGAATGCAGTTCAGCTCTATTGATTTAATGTTGCAAATGAGCATTTGTACATGAGTAGCAGCAACACATGCTACTTATCAACAACTAAGCATCACAATTATAGTTGCTATGGCAATGAGACTATAAATACCAGAGAGTACATCTCCCATCAACCCCTGATAAAGTACCATGCGATAAAAGACGTTGGGTTGCCATTGGAAGAATTTGTGGATGATGTCACGACGCACAATGGAAGGTGGAGTCACTAACTGGGGCAGAATTGGAGAATGAGCTCATGGCTCTCCAATACAACTAGCAGGTAGACTCTGTGACTCAGAGAAACTCCCCTACCCCAGTGACTATAACCCTGCATCAATTTGTATTCATGTTTGTAAGTGCATATATTTCTTCTTTTTAAGAATTATAATATTAAAAAACAGGGTATGCTATGAAGCCTTTTTGTACTTCTCTTTCTTTTATCCTAAATAAGATACCCATTGGAATCTAGCTCTGGACACCCCCAGCTTCCCATCTAGATGGGATTTTTTTTTATACAAATACTGTGTATGTATGTATGTATGTACAAGCATACCCCACATTAACGGGATCGGAGCATGTATGTAAAGCGAAAATGTACTTAAAGTGAAGCACTACCTTTTCCCCACTTATCGATGCATGTACTGTACTGCTATCGTCATATACGTGCATAACTGATGTAAATAAGACATTTGTAACAGGCTCTATAGTCTCCCCGCTTGCGCACACCTTCGGTACAGGTAGGGAGCCGGTATTGCTGTTCAGGACGTGCTTACTGGCGCATGCGTCAGCTGCCGTTTGTCTATTGAGCGAGATGTACTTACTCGCGAGTGTACTTAAAGTGAGTGTACTTAAACCGGGGTATGCCTGTATGTATGTATGTATATATATATATATATATATATATATATAATTATTAAGGCAAAAGGTCATTTAAAGCAGCAAAACACCTTGTACTACATCATTGAAATTTTTTTGGTTAGGATTGAAGCAGGCGGTCTCCAGATCTGAACTGTGTTAATTTCAACTCTTGGAACCCCCTGCTTCCAGAGATATTACGTCGATACGGGGCGTCAGTATCTCTGTGTTTTAAATGTCGAGGTCACGCAGGCCAATAGGCGCTGCAAGGGATGATGTTACAGCTTTCCTTTGGACCTACAGAGGTGCCGGTATCTCTGCAGCCAGGGAACTATGTGCCCAACAAAATGGTGGCTTAAATGTCCCCCATCACGTGGGCCCATAGAAAGCAGTGACGTCCTGCCTTGCGGCTTCTTATTGGCCTGCGAGACCTGGACTTTTAAACTCAACAGAGATACCAGCACCCCCTTCCGAGTTAAGTATCTCTGGAAGCAGAGGGTCCCTGGTGTTGAAATGAACACAGTTCAGCTGCAGAGACCCCCTGCTACAAAACAAAAACTTAAAAAAAAAAAGGATGTACTGTAGGGTAAGGTGTTTTGCTGCTTTAATCAGAGCACTTAAAGACATAGACAATCTCTATGCATTTCTTGCTTGGAAGATTCAAAGATCAGATTTTAGAATGCCCGAGCAAGCTTAACCCTCTCACATCATTATTATGACTGGCGATTGCTAGGACTCTCATTACTACTCGAGTCAAGACTCATGTTCTTAAAACTTGGGAGTAAAATTCTTTGGAATACTTGTGTTTCTATTAAATTCTGACAGTCGCCTTCTGCCTGCATACTGTCAAAAGGAAACAGAACTAAAGCACTTCTGTTTCTCATCTGCATTCTGAACGAGAGGCCTTTATTAAAGTATTATTGTATATGACACATAATAATAGTCGTGAAATCCTTTTCTCAATTGGCACCACTGTGAAGGTTTTCACAACTAAGATTAAAGAGCAAGGGGAATCACACCCCATAGCAGAGAATAAGAAATGGCGTCAGCTTGTAATGAAGTTGGCCAGAAAGTAATCCTTCTACTGCATACTACATTGAAAGGAGAAACAGAGCAACTGTAAAATATCTATATGGTCAGGGGTGCTAAACTCCAGGCCTCAACCCCCCCACCAGGTCAGGTATTCAGGATATTCCAGCCAGGGGCGTAGCTATAGCCCTGGCAAAGCCCCGGGAGCCTGCACTCTTGCACCCCCCCCACCCCACCCCCCCTCCCCCCCACACACACACACATTGCGGGGCCTGAGATGCAGGAAGTAAGCATAGAGGGAAATCCATTCCTCTGCATGTGGGCGGGTCCAGGGGCAGAGCCCTGAGATACAGCAGACAGGACAGAGCAGAAATGCCTTCCTCGGCAGAGCCTCCGTAGGTGGGTGAGGCCTAGGTCAAGGGGCAGAGCCTCAAGTAGTGCAGCGTGGGTCTGGAGCTGCAGCCTGAGACTGGGAAAGGTGAGAGGAGGGGAAGGGTTACATCACAGGGGTAAAAACAGACATGAAAATGAAAGGCCACAGGAAGAAAGACACAAAGAGAAAATGAAGTACAAGAGAGAAATACATAAGAGGGAAAAGAAAGACATGAGGGAGAGTGCAAAGAGAGAGAGAGCAAAGAGAGAGAGAGAGAGAGAGCAAAGAGAGAGAAAGCAAGGAGAGCAGAGAGAGTAGAGTGAAAGACAGAAAAGAGAGAGTGAGAGAACGAGAAAAGAGAGCAGAGAGAGAGTAGAAAGCGAGAGAGAGCAAAGTGAGAGTGAGAGAGAACGAGCAAAGAGAGAGAGAGAGAGCAAAGAGAGAGAGAGAGAGCGCGCGAGAAGAGAGAGCAAAGAGAGAGAGAGCAAGCAAGCAAAGAGAGAGAAGAGAGAGAGCAAAGAGAGAGCGAGACATGAGGGGGCCCTGAATTTATTTTTGCCTGGGGGCCCTCACATGTCTAGCTATGCCACTGATCCCAGCTTCAGAACAGGTAGCTCAATCAGAGGCTCAGTCGAAGGCCGAGCTTCTGATTGAGCCACCTGTGCTGCAGTTGGGACTGATTGAGCCACCTGTGCTAAAGCAGGGACTGATTGAGCCACCTGTGCTAAAGCAGGGACTGATTGAGCCACCTGTGCTAAAGCAGGGACTGATTGAGCCACCTGTGCTGAAGCAGGGACTGATTGTGCTACCTGTGCTGCAGTTGGGACTGATTGAGCCACCTGTGCTAAAGCAGGGACTGATTGTGCTACCTGTCCTGAAGCAGGGACTGATTGTGCTACCTGTGCTGCAGTTGGGACTGATTGAGCCACCTGTGCTAAAGCAGGGACTGATTGAGCACACATGTGCTGAAGGTGAGATATCCTGAAAACCTGAACGGGTGGAAGGGGGGGGGGGATCTGCTTGAGGACTGGAGTTGAGCACCCCTGCTTTATGTTTAGAGAAGTTACAAAACAAGTGGGACTGTTTTTACCAATCGGGAGGCTGGCACTACAAACTATCTGAAGACTGCATTTTTAAAAAGCTGTACAATAATAAAATATGATCGACATTTATGTCTGCTTTATTTAATGTCTGACAATAGTAGGTTCAGTATGACGTAAGCAAATTAAGCCACGTGCCACCGATTCCTGGTCTGTAACTTGGAGGCCTTTAGGTCCATATTTACCAAGCAGTGGTCTTGGAAGAAACCTTACAGCCCATTGAAGTGAATGGGCCATATGGGGTCTTCTGGGGCCACCAGATGTCTTGTGGAACAGGACTGCTAAGTAAATATCGGCTTTTGTGTTTGGAAAACCACAGATTTCTGTGTTAATATCGGCAGAAGCAAAAGCACCAAAATAGGTCCACATGGGATCCTGATCCACTCCTTTCATGGAATCAAGTGGAGTTAATTCACCAGGCAAGTATTCACAGATTACAGAAGCAGTTTCAATCAAAACTTGTTGTTTTTTTTTGTCATTTTAAAACAATATCAATCTTCCCTGTTAATAAGCGTGGCCCAGAGCAATTGTAATGAGTTTCTGACCTTTACATAATCTCTCTTTTTTTTTTTTTAAAGCACTGGCTTAAGTTGTTCCTGTATTTGAGGTCTGGTGGCAAATTTACTTCTCATCAACACCCCTTGATGACAAATATTTGGCAAAAAAATGGCAGAAAAATGGCACTTATCTTCCTTGCAACCTTTCTGAGTCTTTACATTGACCACTATTTAAAAGCGCTACTCTCTTCGTTTCATTTCTATGGGATGTCACCACTGTGTTTCAGCACCCGCAAGTATCTTTCATTTGTTAGTGTACGCATACCTCTATGCTGTATATTTTGGACTCTTTACATTGAAAGCATGCTTTATTGTTCTTAACCCACGGATATGCTCGACCAGCTGCACTACAATGCATGGTCATACTGTTCGTGCCGTGAACGTCTGGCAAGGTGACCTTGAAGAAAGTTGGCCTCTTATCATTTTGAATACATTATTTTTTTTGTTTCAAATCTGTAAGCTGTGTTCTACATAACAAACAATCTGGATGATAGGTTCTCAGTTTTTTATTATTATTGAGAACTATTTAAATGTTAATAATTGAGAGAATATATATATAGCACCACCTTGAGAAAGGTCCCACTGGGGGGACCGAAACGTCGTTTTTTGTGTCTTCTTTCAAATATAGAAAATTTATGATTTACTTACCTGCGTCCTGTCCCTTGATGTCGTGTTGCAACCGGTATCGTATGGTATATATATATATATATATATATATATATATATATATATATATATAATACTGTACACACACACACACACACAAACACACACACACACACACACACACACACACACACATATATATACACATACACACACACATCTGTATAACCTACGTTTAGCATGACAGAGTATGCTAGCATCGATAGCGACGCAACAGTCAACAAGAAGAATTGTATTTTATGGACCCCAGTACGAGAACCCTGATTTACTATTTTATTAATTTAATTTATTTCATATTTTATTAATTTAACATTGTCAAATCAATATAAGACTAAATTCGGGTTCTCGAACAGTTGGAAACTGTTGTTCCCAAATACTGTATTGGTCATCCCCAATTGTGTGGTACCGTGAAAAAAAGAGATAGATTGTGAAAGAGACAGGTACTTAGGGTGACTCAGGGTCACTCGCTCAGAGAGCAAATAAAAACCAAAAGTAACTATTCTACTTGGACGAAAAAAAAAATATTCAAAGAAATCTAGCACCACCTATCATCCTGCAAATTGGTAACTTATGAGCTGTTCTGTGCAGAAGCCTTTTGAATATAAAGTAATGGAAATGTATCAATGCTCGTGCGGATGTACAGTACTGGAGTGGCTGTTATTACAATATGTTAACGGGTACAGAAGCGGCAGCTGCATTTTTTAGTTCAACATCTCCGTATAATCAGAAATCTCAGAAAGGTGTCTGTCCTAAAGGCAGGGTACATAATAGTGCTAAACTTCGACACTTCTGTGTGTCTTATGCAGGCTGTTTGCAGGCCTTGAGTGCAATTACAGGGGGCTTTATATAATCTTTTTGATTATTGGTGTGGTTTCAAGTGGTTCTCTCCCCCTTGCACCAGGAAGATAGCGTTTCTGTTTGTTTCATGTTTGTTGGTTTGGTGCAGCGACATTTTTCTGTGTGGTTATATGCAGGCTGTTTAGTGCAAGATTATATCTAGACTGCTTTGGATTTACGCCGACTTGTTTTTCTTTTACAAGTAAAATAAGAGTAATAACTTGGCATAGGAATGTCTTTTATGCACTGACCTCTGGTAGCACTAATAAATTGTTTTGGTTTGTGACACCACTCTTCTGTCAAAGACTATTAAGTAAAATGCAGTACAATGACCTCCTCAATTATAGCTTCCTTCTGTTCACGGATAGCTTCAATCACAAGGTAAGCGGATTTCCACACTGCTGGTACTGTACATCCTGAACAAGATGTTTCAGAAGATCACCTTTGTACTTTCAGATGTCTGCGACTGCAAGAATGTCACAGGCTTGTCCCTTTTTAACCAACAGTACCATATAGTGTCTGCTTTTCAGCCTCCCTTCGGCTTCTTAATGCAGTCAGGTTAGGCGGAGGAGTCCAAAAGGACAGTTATTGGTGTATGGTCTTTAGCTTTATACATCTTTAAAGAGGCACATTAGGTCCCCGGGGCTGAAGTCGACGCGGTTCAGCTCCGGAGACCCCTGCTTCAAACCTATTAAAAAAAAAAAGGAATCATAATCACTTGAAGTGCTCCTTTAACCCAGACCTGTTCATCCTGATTAATGCTACTAGCTAAAACTGAGCATTCAATGGAGAATATCCAGAGAAAAGACGCTTTATGTGCTCATTTGCATTTCCTAACCTAGAATTTTGACATCTGCAATGTAAAAACTAAATTGCTTGGGAAACATGTGTGAGATATATGGCTACAAATCAACATTATGATTGTACCCACAATGCATCTTTTGTAGATCCTTTGTTTCTTTTGTCCACTTCCCCCTTGTACGTAGAACTTGCTATTATTACATATTGCGTTACTGAGGCGCCTTATTAAGTTGGCAGTATGCATGCCATTTATTTTTAAAATAAATATTTTAGGTACCTCGTTACATATACACTTTATGAGGATTATCCCAGAGCCTGTGTTTCCATAGAGCAGGGGTTCTCAACTCCAGTCCTCAAGCCTCCCCCCAACAGGCCAAGTTTTCAGGATATCCCTGCTTCAGCATAGTTTATTTATGCTGCCATTGTTACATTGCGTTTGCTGGACATGAGCATGACTGTTGAGTTTGTATTATGTGGGACATCTATGAATCTTGCTTATCAATATTGTAATCTTCTCATATTCTAGATAGATTATGTCTATATTGGCATTGTCTCTGTTACTGTATGCTATTAGTATGCTAATATTTTCTTTCAATATGTTCAATAACGATATATTTAAAACCAGAGACAGAACATAAAACACAGACAGAGCTCAGTGCACATCCAGTGAAACTCATACACGGTACAGTGCCTAAATATATATGTATGACTTAGAACTTTGCAACTAATATTGACAGATTTATTATAAATCATTCTTCCTGGTATTGCACGGGTTATTAAGAATTTATATTAGTGTTAGGGACCCTTGAAATGTGGTCTGCCATGGAGTGGCTCAGGGGCTTACAACAATTTTGGCCAAAAATGTTAAACTAAAAGACCATTTTATTTGATAGTTATACATATATTTAGGCACTGTACCATGTATGAGTTTCACTGGATGTGCACTGAGCTCTGTCTGTGTTTTATGTTCTGTCTCTGGTTTTAAATATATATTGCCATGCTCAGTAGCACTCCTCTGTGACATTTATATGCTTATATATATATGTTGTGGTTATTTTGGGGGTTCAATAGGAGCTTGTTAGGTGTCCAGTATGTTTTACAATAACTATATATACTGTAGCAATTAGTTACTTATAGCCAATATTTTGGGCATACAGCGATTTACTATAATACACTCTCTTTCTTATAAATTGTTTTGATAAATGTGCGATCCCCTCATTTTATGTTCACCTGTCTAATTATACGTATCTGCTCATATTATAATTTTTTGTGCTCATATTTTTGTCTTCTGTGTAGATTATTTGCTACATATGCATCTACAGTGTTTGATTTTATTAGTGCCTAAATGCCAGTGTACTATAGGGGCGGATTCTATTACGCGTCTGATTACTCCTGTTGCTAGATTACACAAACACACTCTGGGGAGTGACCCCACAAAGCACGGATTCATTTCACTTCTGTGTTATTTTTTCTTTATATTCTCAACATCTCTTTTCATGTACATTCACCCTGATGAAGGTCCCTGTGAGGACTGAAATGTTGTTGTTATTTCGTGGACTTTGATACACTTTCTTATGGAATTTACACGCATGGTATTTTATTTTCTCATCTGGCTCAATTATGTGAGGGAAGTCCTATATCTATATATATTTCCCATGCTGTGCTTAAAAGCCGTGTTAACAGCGAGCAGTAGTTTATAAGGGTTCCATGTAAAAATGGATTTCAGGCAAAAGGTGTCACAGTGTGCTTATTTGCATGTAATTTCCCAGAATCCCATGCTGCAGTGGAAGCACTGTATGCTAGGTGATAATGGTGAAAGGCAGGGGTGCAGATCTGTCTGAGACATGTGAATGTGCTCACCAGAGATCTTTTTATTTGCTATCAAGAACATATAAAATCACAGCTACAAAATTTAATGAAGGATAAAGGTATGTACTTAACTTCATATGAGAGAGATATGTGGCTAATAGTCCATAATATATTGCAATAATAACAAAACAAACACACAAACAACATATATAACAAAGAATGAGGATCTGGGAAAGGAAATGGGGAACACAAGGAAAAAAACGCGAGGAAGGAAAGCCAATTGAAAAAATTTAAAATAATAAATAAAAAACATTACGTAAAAATAAAACACTCGAACACTCGAACAGCTATCCACAACCACCTTCCTCGAAATTTCTATAAAACAAAAAGGGACAGCGCAGGCTCCATAGTGTAAATAGTAAAGGTTTAATATACACGAGAAGCCACAGCACAGCAAATCCACCATGGAAAGGACTCTGCTGATTGCTGTTTCTATGAGTGAGAGTAAGGTCTACCCATTAAACATCTGCTCCGTTCTTTTTATGTTTACCAGTGATGGTAGTTGGTGAAGTTATTTTGTTTCATTTGTTTCCCAGTGAAGTAGGTTTTATTTTGTTACTTGTCCTTAAAGGGACAGTGTACCCACAAGTGTTTATTTTAAGTGTGTACAAAATGAACCGAACCACTGTGAATTGCACTCCTGTTAGTCTTCAGATCTTTTCTTAATAACCTTTTTTATGTTTTATTTGCAAAGACTTGGAGTGACTGTTCTTACTAACTGGTATCCTAATTAACTTTGTAGTTTAAACCCAAGCAATTTACCTTATTTTAAGTGGGGGGGGGGGGGGGTGTGTGCAGGTGTACTGTATGTCTATATTAACTAAATTATGGTGGTTTAAAAAGGGACAAAAACCCTGCGCCATACAGCAAATAAAAATACCAGTATTGAGAACATTTACTTCTCATTTGCATGTAATTTCCCAGAATCCCTTGCAGCAATGGAAGCACTGTATGCTAAGAGGCAATAGTGAAAGGCAGGTTTGTAGACCTGTCTGAGACAGGTAAATGTGGAAGCTGCTGTCAGTAGAGGTTAAACTTATCGTGCTGGGAACAAGTCAAGTTCTAGTCTTCTGTTGACATAGAAGGTGTCTCTGACTGCGTCACATATCCCTCTCCCCAGCATAACATTTACCCGTGGAGCGGCCCTTGCTGAGAGGATGTGCACTTTCAATAAGGCATCTGCATTACCATGCAAGTGTACTAGCTCCATGCCTGACAGTAAACCTAAAAGGTTTCAAGAAATGGAACCAACGAGTGACACTTGAATTTTTGTCCTTTTGCCTATGTATCCACCGCAATGGAGCATAATCTGTTATCAATGTGAAGGTTCTGCCAAATATTAAGTATTTTAAGGTCTCAGCTGCCCATTTAACTGCCAAACATTCTCGCTCTAACGTAGCATATCTTTGCTCTCTTGGCAGTAACTTACGGCTCAGATATGATACTGGATGTTCTTCCTTCCCTACAAACTGAGAGAACCGCTCCCAGACCCACTTCTGAAGCATCTGTTAGTAAAAAAAATGTTTTGTAAAGTCAAGGGCCCCAAAGACATGATGACTATACATAATATACGTAGCTTGTGTGTTCTGATCTTCGTGACTGGTTGATTTCAAGTGCTGGTTGTATTAAGTGTGCAGTTAGAACACGGAAGTGGTTAAACAAGGTATAGTAGTATATCGAAGTACAGTTTATTGTTATAAACTTCATAGTTGCAATAATGAGCAGTATTGAGAATGCCACTCAATGCATATCTTGCCACATGTATGTGCACTTGGAGCAACTGTTCCAAGGAGCATACTGCTGTGAGAAGTGTGAGCATGTGGATTATTTTTCTACATATGTGATTTCGGACTGGAATAGTGATCCCAGCCCTTCTGCGTGCACCCTGTAAAGCAAGCATGTCAAACTCGCGGCCCACGGGCCGCATGCGGCCCACAACGAGTATTTTTGCGGCCCAGCTCGCGATGTGCCAGCACTGCCAGGCAATGCGCGCTCTCTGCAAAGGGGGGGGGGAAACCTCCCCCCTCTCCTGATTGGCTGGCGCGTGTTGGCACGCTGCCAGAATTTTATTTTTTTTGGCCGCAGCAAGCTCTATCTGAGCTTGCAAAGCCAAGCCCGCCTCTTCCTGCTGCATGCAGCAAGTCAGGTGAGCACTGCTCCATGCCTGTTTGCTTCTCCCTTGCCCTCCTGCTCCGATTCCACTCCCCCCCACTCCGATTCCGTTCTGACCCCCCCCGTTCCTATTCCGCTCCGATCCCCCCCTGCTCCGATCCCGCCCTGCATCGATCCCCCCCTGCTCCGATTCCGTTCCGATTTCCCCCATGTCTGTGTGTGTCTGTGTGTGTCTGTGTGTGCCTGTCTGTGTGTGCCTGTCTGTGTGTGCCTGTGTGTGTGTGTCTGTGTGTCTGAGTATGTGAGTGTCTGAGTGTCTGTGTATGTGAGTGTGTGTCTGTGTGTGTGTCTGTGTGTGTGTCTGTGTGTGTGTCTGTGTGAGAGAGAGAGTGTGTCTGGGAGAGGGAGAGTGTGTCTGGGAGAGGGAGAGTGTGTCTGAGATAGGGACAGAGTCAATGAGTCAGAGGGAGAGAGTCAGAGGGAGAGCATCAGAGGGAGAGAGTCAAGTCAGAGGGAGAGCGTCAGAGGGAGAGCGTCAGAGGGAGAGCGTCAGAGGGAGAGAGTCAGAGGGAGAGCGTCAGAGGGAGAGAGTCAGAGGGAGAGAGTCAGAGGGAGAGAGTCTAACTCACTGACTCTCTCTGACTCTCTCCCTCTCTCAAAGAGAGGGAGAGAGTCAGAGAGAGGGAGAGAGTCAGAGAGAGAGAGTCAGAGAGAGAGGGAGAGAGAGTCAGCCAGAGAGAGAGTCAGTCAGAGAGAGCGAGTCAGTCAGAGAGAGCAAGAGAGTCAGTCAGAGAGAGAGAGTCAGTCAGAGAGAGAGAGTCAGTCAGAGAGAGAGTCAGTCAGAGAGAGAGAGAGAGTCAGTCAGAGAGAGAGAGAGTCAGAGAGAGAATCAGAGAGTCAGAGAGAGAGAGTCAGAGAGAGAGAGAGAGTCAGAGAGAGAGAGTCAGAGAGAGAGTCAGAGAGAGAGTCAGAGAGAGAGTGAGTCTGTCAGAGAGAGAGTGAGTCTGTCAGAGAGAGAGAGAGTCTGTCAGAGAGAGAGAGAGAGTCTGTCAGAGAGAGCGAGAAAGAGTCTGTCAGAGAGAGAGAGTCAGAGAGAGAGAGTCAGTCAGAGAGAGAGAGTCAGAGAGAGAGAGTCAGAGAGAGAGAGTCAGTCAGAGAGAGAGAGAGTCAGTCAGAGAGAGAGAGAGAGAGTCAGTCAGAGAGAGAGAGAGTCAGAGAGAGTCAGAGAGAGAGTCAGTCAGAGAGAGTCAGAGAGAGAGTCAGAGAGAGAGAGAGAGTCAGAGAGAGAGAGTCAGAGAAAGAGAGAGTCAGAGAGAGAGAGTCAGAGAGAGAGAGAGAGAGAGTCAGAGAGAGAGAGAGGGAGTCAGAGAGTCAGTCAGAGAGAGAGAGAGAGAGAGAGAGAGTCAGTCAGAGAGAGAGAGAGAGAGAGAGAGAGGGTCAGTCAGAGAGAGAGTCAGTCAGAGAGAGAGAGTCAGTCAGAGAGAGAGAGTCAGTCAAAGAGAGAGAGAGTCAGTCAGAGAGAGAGAGAGAGAGAGACAGTCAGTCAGAGAGAGAGAGAGCCAGTCAAAGAGAGAGCGAGTCAGTCAGAGAGAGAGAGAGTCAGTCAGAGAGAGAGAGAGAGACAGTCAGAGAGATGGAGAGTCAGTCAGAGAGAGTCAGAGAGATGGAGAGTCAGTCAGAGAGAGTCAGAGAGAGAGTCAGAGAGAGAGAAAGAGTCAGAGAGAGAGAGAGGGTCAGAGAGAGAGAGAGAGAGCCAGAGAGAGAGAGTCAGAGAGAGAGAGAGAGAGTCAGAGAGAGAGAGAGTCAGTCAGAGAGAGAGAGAGAGAGAGAGAGAGAGAGAGAGAGAGAGAGAGAGAGAGAGAGTCAGTTAGAGAGAGAGTCAGTCAGAGAGAGAGTCAGTCAGAGAGAGAGTTAGTCAGAGAGAGAGTCAGCCAGAGAGAGCCAGTCAGAGAGAGAGTCAGTCGGAGAGAGTCAGTCAGAGAGAGAGAGTCAGTCAGAGAGAGTGAGAGTAGTCAGAGAGAGTGAGAGTCAGAGAGATGGAGAGTCAGTCAGAGAAGAGAGTCAGTCAGAGAGAGAGTCAGTCAGAGAGAGAGTCAGTCAGAGAGAGTCAGTCAGAGAGAGAGTCAGTCAGAGAGAGAGTCAGTCAGAAAGAGAGTCAGTCAGTTAGTCAGAGAGAGAGAGAGTCAGTCAGAGAGAGAGAGAGTCAGTCATAGAGAGAGAGAGTCAGTCATAGAGAGAGAGAGTCAGTCATAGAGAGAGAGAGAGTCAGTCATAGAGAGAGAGCGTCAGTCATAGAGAGAGAGTCAGTCAAAGAGAGAGAGTCAGTCAGAGAGAGTCAGTCAGAGAGAGAGTCAGTCAGAGAGAGTGAGAGTCAGTCAGAGAGAGTGAGAGAGAGTCAGTCAGAGAGAGTGAGAGAGAGTCAGTCAAAGAGAGTGAGAGAGAGTCAGTCAGAGAGAGAGAGTGAGAGTTGGTCAGAGAGTGAGAGTCGGTCAGAGAGTGAGAGTCAGTCAGAGAGTGAGAGTCAGTCAGAGACAGAGTCAGTCAGAGAGTGAGAGTCAGTCAGAGAAGAGAGTGAGAGTCAGTCAGAGAAAGAGAGGCAGTCAGTCAGAGAGAGGGAGGGAGTCAGTCAGAAAGAGGGAGAGAGAGAATCGGAGATGCCAAGTGTCAGGAAAAAAACATTAATTTTATCGTTCTTTTTTTATACTGTACTTTTCGAAATAAACCTAAGTTTCTATGAAAGTTGAAGTTTTTGTTTTTTTTGCGGCCCACATAAACTTAAACCTTGTTTATTTGGCCCGTGTTAGCCTTTGAGTTTGACATGCTTGCTGTAAAGCCATGTAATTTTCCTTTTTTTTTTAAACATGGTTGTGTGTGTGTATGTATGTATATATATCTATATATATATAGATATATATAGATATATATATATATAGAGATAGACATACGTTACCGTTCCAAGGTCTGGTAAAGCAAGAGACAGCACTCAATTGTAGAAAACTTCACTGTGAAGTTTTCTACAATTGAGTGCTGTCTCTTGCTTTACCAGACCTTGGAACGGTAACGTATGTCTATATTATCCATATGGGGCAAGCACCTATAGCCTATCAGCACCTAAGGAGTGCCAACTGTTCTATTTGACTATATATAGAGATATATACTGTATATATATCCGTTTTCAAGTTTTTCTTTCAAGAACGTTTCTAAATGATCCCTTCAGGATATGCAGAAAATCCAAGATGAAATGACCTGGTTTTGACAAATATTCTATTATTGGTTTGTCTTCCTGTTTGTGTCTGTTTGTGTCTGTTAGTGTTGGTGAATCTGTGTGCATTCATCCTTTTACACAATGTTTGTTTGATTTCACTCGTGTATGCATTTGGGGCATATTATGTATGTTTTGAATCCTGGACAGTTGCACGGTTATGTACTGTGTGTTTTTTTTTTTTGCCTCGGTCTCCAGGTGGGAGTTTGTTTCTGATTATTAGATTGGATAGGTTGTGGGGCTGTGTATATGACAGCAGAGGTGGTGTAGGACCAATCTGTATGAGAATGTTATTACCTTGGCAAAATACAGTTACAGTATGTGGAGAATTAGAAGGAATCTTCTGCCGACTTAAGGACGGAATCACAAAGCTACGTTAACGGAGAGCTGTTATAACAGGGTTGACCAATTCCAGTCCACAAAGGGCCACCAGCAGGTCAGGTTTTAAGGATATCCCCGCTTAAAGCTGCAGTTCAGTCTTTTTTTTTTTTTTTTACATTTTTTTTTTTACTTCAATAGTTTCATGTGGGCAATCTCTAATTACCTAAAGAACTGCATAGCTGCCGGTCAATTCGTTCTCCGTCTATTGATCGGCAAAGTTTGGCGACATCTTTAAATATGGGGAATGTAAATCGTTGCTATAGGAACAAGCATGCTTGTTAAAATAGAATACAAGAAAATTGGTCTTTCAAAGTTGTTTTTTTTAAAACAGGAAATGCTAAAAGTTATTTTTTCTTACTACAGAACTGATTTATTTAAAAAAAACACACATGCAGGATATTGCCTGAACTGCAGCTTTAAGCACAGGTGGCTTAATCAGTGGCTCAGTGCTGAAGCCAGGCTATCCTTAAAACTTTACCTGGTGGTGGCCCTTGAGGACTGGAGTTTGCCACAACTACAATACTCTACACTATGTGTCAAGAGCATTTGCTGTAGCACAGCGGTATTCCACGTTATGAAAGGCTATCGCCTTACGGAATACAAACAAAATGTCAGCACTGGCTTTATATTCATTTTGTGTGGGTTAGTAATTAGCTGGTGTAACAATTTTAGCGTAGTCGGCACAACATAGAAAATACTCACGAGTATGTCAAGCTTTTGATGAATAGAAAGCCAGCTATAATATTTGCATTTACAGCGGTGCTCTGGTAATGTTAAGCAACCCATGGACAACGAACGCTACTCTTCAAACCGGGACTGCAGTATAGCGGCTTATTCATTACACTGCAATGTGCCAATCGGGCATGAAAACTCACCTTTAAGTCAATGGGCGTCCTCGCACAACAGTGCCCCAATCGACAGCATCCCAGTTTAATAAATACCCACCATAGTTTTTGCAAAGTGATAACTATTTATTTGAAAGCGGCAAGTCAATTGGCTTTGAAATAATGCAATATTACTATCCTCATACTTGTCCTTCGCTGGAACTACTGGTGCTGCCTTATGACAATGCAATGTTTGTAGCTGCCAGCACTGCATTTGTAATGAATTTTGCACCCTTTACTTTGATCTTCTATAGTGTGTTCTGTGTTACTAGACAGGGACTCGGTGGTACCATTGCTTTCAATACCGAGGAGAGAAAAACATCTAAAAAAAAAAATGACTGTTCTGCAAATGCTGCTGAATTAGAGCAGAAAAGGTGCCGCTGTTGCTTCAAAACCAATCGGAGCGGCGTGAAATGCATTGCAGAGCTCTGTGCAAGGATTGATAATATTTTCTTCACTGTCACTGAACATATTTAACTTGAGCTGAGTTTGCAGATTGTACTTCATATTCATTGCGTGCGCTCCAAGCTTTTACATGGCCGGAGGCGATGTGCACAGCTTTACATTAAACTTCACACAGCTGGAGCTCAGCACAGCTCCCAGAACGCTGTGCTCTGCTTGGCTTCTATGCCAGCAATGAGATGACAGCTTTTTATCTGAGAGATGCAAGAGAGGAGGCTGATAATGACTGCAGACCTGGGTATTTAGAGGACAAAACTTTTGGACTCCGATGCCGTAAGATGTTACTTTGCTCATACTTTGGAAAAGCAATTCTTCAGACGTAATTACACAGAGTTGCTGGTTTTTTTGTTTTTTTTAAACAAATAACACGGAAAACTTTATATTTAAGTGGTTATTAGCCGCACAAGTATCACTGTAAAACTGCATGACCCTGCAGCGCTGAGCAGTTGAAGGTACTTGCAAATGTTCTATATCGCTGTTGATAAAAAGAACTATCCCGGGGGCCTAAAAACATTCTATACAGAGATATGTGCCCTTGCCATTCACACTGCACAGTTTCGTGCATTATAATCTCCATGTACAGGTCGTACATGGCAGGGAAGAATCATTTGTATCCTTGTAATTAGAATGAGTAAGAAAATCTAAAATGCAGCACTATTTGAATACCAAGAAAACGCTGTACTAGAGCGCGTGTAGGAACTTAGGGAGGAGACCCATCCCAGACTTACCGAAAACATATAGGGTAACGACGGGGAAGACCAACGAAGGGCGGAAAGCATGAACGGGAGCAGGAAAGCTGGCTGCCAGGGTACTAGGGGTAGTTTGGTTTATTTTCAACCATCTTCAAAATAGACACTACGCCCCAGATAAATAAATACATTGTCTCTTCCTATGAAATGAAAGGAGCATTTTTCTCTGTAATGTGCTACAAGAATATCTAGCTCAGGTATCAAACAGTCTGCATCATATTTCTTCTAACCCCCTTTTATGATGGTGTGAATATAAAAATAACAACCACGGTTCAAGCAGACTCATTACAACCATTACAGCGAGGGGCACCTTTTAAAGAACAATACGCTGTATTGAATCGCTTTCTAGGCTAATTCAGTCTCATCACAGCAAACATGCAAGGCTGCTTCCAGCCCCAACTTTCAGGGACCTGAACTGTCCTCTTATGCAGACGAGTTGCTGATCCAAACTGCAGCAGACAGTGATATTTCGAACATACTTAACATATACATATTGACAGAGCAAAACAGGAGGTAATAATGCAGACAAACATTGCTTGCGGTGGGACATCACTCCTTCTGCTCCTGTTCTATCATATCATAGCACACTCTTCACCCGCCAGTGACACGCATATCATTGCCCTCGGTGCTCCTCTCTCTGTCCCTTTTTTATGAGTGATAGGTTAGGCAGGGAAAGCGACACCTGTAATCATCTTCAGAGCACAAAGCAATTTTCTGCTGTGACATCTGCCCCCGATGGAACAGAGAGTCAGCCATACAGAACTAGTCTTCCTTTAGCGAGGAATATTACAGCTGCAATAAATTGAAAGCACTCACCCATGTAACACTTGTCCGAGGATTGTTAATGTGTGTTTTGCGTAATATACACTGGGTGTAGTAGTTTTTCACATATACACAGCCTACATCTAAAAGCAATAAGACGTAATGGTCTTATGAGAGGCAATATCAATGCTGGAGTAATAGGGATGTAAACCTCCAAGAGCCCAAAGCAGCGCTATTTGGGAGTTGCTGACCATAAAACGACATTTTAATGAAAAAGTACCTTGTTCTACAGTATCTGAAGAAGTCTTTGACAGTAAATATCAGTGAGGCTGGCACCAAATCAGTGAAACTCACAGAAAACCAGGGAGAACTGACAGGTCTGGATCAACATTGCTACAGGAATAGATATATGACTAGATATGTGAACATTCACAGTGCCGCTATTTTTCTCAAGACCCCGAAAACATCGTTTGCCACACATACTTCTGCAAAAGATGCATCAACTATACTGTGTGTGGGATTTCATAGTGACATTTGTGATTAAAATGGAAAAATAAAAGCAACTGGTTACGTTTGTTGCCTGGACACAAATAATACAATTCCCTTGTTTACTACATCACCCACGACCCTTCTCAACATGCATACTGTACAAAATCTGATCTTCCAACATATTGGCAGATCACAAGCAATGGACAGCAATAGTTCTTTAGCTCCATACCAGCCTACCAGAAAGGCTTCTTGATTTCCTGCATGCCTTGTGTACAATGGAAACAAATAATTGACAAACTAATAATTAGCAGGCCTATGTAATTAAATACATGTCTCAAACATTTCCCTTCTGGCATCCTGGGAATTCTGCTGTCAATTAGCCGTACTGTTACTGATATTAAAGCAGCAATACTACTTTCCCACTTTTTTTTTCTTTTTAATTCATTTAATATGTAAATCATGTGACAATCTAGAGTTCTCCATTCTTACCTTAGCTGGTGATCGTTTGGTGCTCCTGTTATAAATCTGTCACAATCCTGACTGTGTGCCTAACATAACGGCTGCTTCAGTCAGTGTAGCTCAGCAGCTATGTATTCTTACAGTATATTACTAAAATAACAGTATCTATTGTTACAGTTTGCAGCTCAAACTGCTGGAAACATTGGCAACAAATTATCCCAAACAGGAAAGCGTTGCAAAGATCTTGCACTGCTTGGGAAGTGGGTTAAAAGCCTGCTATGGAAATCAAAGAATGCGTCAAAACGCATTCAAAGTCGCATTAAGAGTTGAATTAAAAAAAAAAAAAAAAGTTACTATTATTCAACACTACAGAACTGATTTTTAAAAAAAAAAAAAAAACCATATAAGATTTCACATGTTTTGCTGCTTTGACCAGTTGGCTCAACCTTTTCACTACTGCCGGTCGTTTTCTCTTTAGTCGGAGACGTTATTTCACAATGGATTGAACAGCCTCTAAGTAGGGTCACAGATTATCAGATAAAGGTTGTCGTCCGGTTTTAAATGGATCACTGGGACATTATAAATCATAAGAAAATCAGTAAGTTCTCACCGAGCAGACGCTTGGCGTTTGCACTTCAGCGCAGCACGTCACACAGCTGTTACATTTCCTTGATGAGTTGCTATACTGCTTGTGTTGAGCCTGGGGTAGAAATAGAAATAATAATAATAATCAAAAAAAAAGGAAAAAAAAGAAGATTTTACAATTGGCAGTGAAAGCAAAACTGATATTGCACCAGGTTGTGTAAAAGTGCACGCGGATGCATTAGAACCAAAAGATTACATTTAAAAGTCAATTTTTAAAAGATTCTCAAAGACACGCGACACACAAAGCTGAGAGTTTTAAAGCAATAATTCAGCGCACCTATCAACATGGATTGACCACCTAGGGACCCAGCTGTGTCTTTGGACAAATCAGCCAGAACAATTTGATATTCCGACTATTATTACCACTGTTTCTTTAGCACAGACATTCTCTTATTTCCCTATCTAACCCCCTTACCACCAGATGAGCTGTTCAAAGACCCCATTTGGCAGCAAAGATCCTAAAATGATGCAATTTTAACGTTTTGACTAGTAAAAGGGTCATATATGTAGTATACAGCACTGATGATATACTAATTGCTTTATATCATGAGATGGTTGGATAAAATCAACACAGGAATACAAACTTGTAGAATTACTCACATCCAGACCATGAAATGGGGCTTTAAATGGGATTAAAATAGTGTTATTTCCCCGTGTTATTTGCCTCTTTTCCTCAACTTCAGTTAAAGGCCTATTTGCAGGACCAGGATTGGAGCAACAATAAGATATACTAAATATCACATTATCAGAAGATGTGGTGATGCTGCCATACTATGACGTTAAGTCTTTGCTAATGAGATATAGAATGGCTGTTGTTTCTGCACACCTGGGACGGATAGGATGTTTGCGTGGCTCGGGGCAGGGAGATGTGCAGGGCCTTGGTTCTTACCTTCTCCGGCGGCATCTCCTCAGCATCCCGTTATCATGCCTCAGCAATGTCAAATAGCGTTGCATTGCCGCATGGCACCGCAATGTCACGTTGTTATGGAACATGGTGCTGCAGGACATCTCATTGTCATAGTAACATGACAGGCGTCACAACGTCCTATTGTTATAGCAATGCAACGCCATTTAACGTCGTAGAGCCATGATGACGGGACCCTGCCGGAGGAGATGCCACCGGAGAAGGTAAGAGACAGTTACAGAGGCCCCGCGCTCTCCATCGGCAATCAGTTTAATTGTTGTGCCCGGATAACGAGGGGTCTCTGTAACCGCGGGGCTCGGTGCACAGGAACCGATGGTCCCACCATCCAGCCCGGCCATGCTGCACACAATTAGTTTTGATGTTACCCTTTAATAAACTCATGGAAAAGAAAATCCGGCCCTGTTTTAAGTAATGCCATGTTATGAGCCCTGATTTAATGGAAATTATTGGATCTAGCCCTAAGAACGCATTCTTCTCGTCTATCCTGGCCTCCTTCCACTGCCCCATATCCACACCAAACCATAGCCCCGAACTACTGTTTCATCTTTCCTACTGCCTTGTCCCTGCTTGCAGCACAAAAGAATGAGCTCCATAAGTAAATGACAGAGAAGCAAATTCCAAATATCACATAGGTCACTTTCAGTATCTCCGAGTGTCACACTATCATAGTTATAGTGTTGCATATATTGTATAACTTTGTATCTTGCATGCAGGTTATGATATAGCACAATCACATACGTACAGTATAAAAGCTGTTCACAACCTTAGTTGTGTGTTTGTGTGTGTGTGTGTGTGTGTGTATTGCAGTAAAAGGGAAACTTAATTGCTAAGTGATACTTAAAAAATATATATTACCCCCACTAGGTGGGAAGAGAGGGATTCTGGAGCTAAACCGTGATACCGCTCAAGGGACCCCATGATCCCCGAGATAAATACATCAAAGGGGCTGCAGGTATCCAATGCAAGATTAAAGGTCCCGGGTCATGCAGGCCAATAGGGAGAGAAGACGTCACGGCTTCCTATTGGCTTTCTTGACACGGAAAATGTAAACCGCCATATTGCGTGCGCAGTCAGGGCTTGAGGGGTAAGTATCTCGGGAATCAGGAGGTCCCTGGAGATAAAATTCATGCGGTTTAGCTCCGCAGCCAACCTGCTTCCCACCTACAGCAAATAAAATGAAACCCCCACCCCCATCCCAGGCAGAAATGCTACTTTAAATCATGCGCAACGGTAATGTTACACGCATTCAGTGTCTGGATGAAAGCAACGCCAAGTGTAGGTATAATCCAATATCATTATATCCCCGCATTAACCTTAATGGACTTTTGTGGATATACAATGTTATGATAATGTCTTATTTGCATGCTAATGACCCTAACGACCGGTTAATTGTTGTTTACAGGAGAAAACATGGCTTAAAGTAATGTTATAGTCCATTGAAGAAACGGCAATAGTCTTAACGCAATGTTATATTAAATTGGTCGGTGCCACGTTAAGCCAGGCTGCTCAACTCTAGTCCTCAAGGCCCCACCCAGCAGGTCAGGTTTTCAGGATATCTCCGCTTCAGCACAGGTGACTCAATCAGTCCCAGCTTCAGCACAGGTGGCTGAAGCTGGAATATCCTGAAAACCTGACCTGTTGTTGGGGGGGGCAGGGGGCGGTGGGGACTTGAGGAATATAGTTAAGCCCCCCTGCGTTAAAGCAGCAGTCCAAGCTACCATTTAAAAGAAAAAAAATCCCTTTAATATGTGCACCAATATAACCCACACAATGATAAGTAATCAGCTATGTTGCCGATTGATCCGTTGTCCTGTGATCGATCGGCGAAGATTCGGTTCGGGGGTTCACTAAATGGCTGTCAGTGCAGCAGAAGAGGACCGAAGATGCAAAGTTTTACGAGGAAGATCATGTGACCAGGCAGTCACTAGATACATTTGGTGCACTGCTAGAGAGAGGGCAGGGCTCAAAAAGGAGTGTGCCAGAAGAGGAAGGGGATGTGACTTGGTAAATGGTTGCTATAAAAACAAAAAATGCTGGTTGCATTATAATACATTAAAAATTTAAGAGTTTTTTTTTTTAAATGCTACAAGTATTTTCTCATAGTACAGAACTGATTTATTTAAAAAAAAAACCACACACACACGTAGGATATTGCTTGGCCTGCAGCTTTAACAGAGCTTTGTGACTCCAGCTTCCGTGCTTAGCTTTGCGTGTCTATGGCCAGAATCTTGCTATCCACATTCATACAATACACAGTACAGTGCCTGTTGACCTTTTCTCTGCTGAGGCAATCCATCTGTTTATCCAAAGATCATTTCATTTAAGTGAGAAACTGTCTGGTATTGGAATTTAAACCACTTAATAGCTATGAAAGATTACATTTATAACTGCATTTACCAACACAGCATTATTATTATTACTATTATAAGATGTCTGATCAAACTGAAATCATGAAAAATGGAAATTCTTTTTTTTGTTAAAGGTGATACAAACATTTTCCAAAAATAATACCTAAAAGTCACATCATATTTGTTTGCTTATTCAACAGAACCTTTCGAGGCGATCTGGTATCTGGGTTGAGAAGCACTTATAACATATTGTAAGGACCGGCGGGGGGTTTAGGAACCAGAGACGTGGACGCACTGCAAGTGTTTTTACTACAGTATGTGATATTACAGGGGTGCAAAACTCCAGTCCTCACGCGCCCCCCCTTAACAGGTCTGGAGCCACTGATTGAGCCATCTGTGCTGGTGCAGGGATTGATTGAGCTACCTGTGCTGAAGCTGGGATATCCTGAAAACCTGACCTGTTGGGGAGGGGGGAGGGGGGGGATGAGGACTGGACTTGAACACACATGGGATATTACATACAGTGGTAATTATCTCACTGCAAACTATAACACTGAATTACCTTTGTTTGTGTAAATGATTACTCTAATAGATCCAGCTAGCAAATTAAAGCAGACGATTATGCAACAAATGTAATCCTCCCTAAAGCTATTGCTTCCTCGGTATTGGCGTAAGTGTGCAGATTAGATGTCCTCTGAAGGAGAACTGTTTTTTCATCACCTCATTTTCAACAAATAAGAGATGATGAACTCTTTTATGCTGCTAATACTGTATTATCTTGATAGAAAGAAAACGGTGCTACAACTGTCTACTTCAGTGGTTTTTAACCTTTTTTCTCTCGGGGCGCCGCTAACCACAGCGCTGAGTTACCCTTACAACAGGACAGGGTCACAGAAAAAACAAGAGGGTGAGAAAGACTGTCACAGGAGAAAGACAGGCAGACAGAGTCAGAGGGGGCAGGGAAGTCAGAGGGGGCAGAGTGTTACAGGAGTCAGAGGGGGCAAAGAGTCACAGGAGTCAGAGGGGGCAAAGAGTCACAGGAGTCAGAGGGGGCAGGGAAGTCAGGGGGGGGCAGAGAGTTACAGGAGTCAGAGGGGGCAGAGAGTTACAGGAGTCAGAGGGGGCAGGGAAGTCAGAGGGGGCAGAGAGTTACAGGAGTCAGAGGGGACAAAGAGTAACAGGAGTCAGAGGGGGCAAAGAGTCACAGGAGTCAGAGGGGGCAGGGAAGTCAGGGGGGGCAGAGAGTTACAGGAGTCAGAGGGGGCAGGGAAGTCAGAGGGGGCAGAGAGTTACAGGAGTCAGAGGGGACAGAGAGTCACAGGAGTCAGAGGGGGCAGAGAGTTACAGGAGTCAGAGGGGGCAGAGAGTCACAGGAGTCAGAGGGGGCAGGGGAGTCACAGGAGTCAGAGGGGGCAGAGAGTCACAGGAGTCAGAGGGGGCGAAGAGTCACATCTCTGTATTTCACTAATGGAATCTCTGTAAATCAGTATCGCTGAGGGAGAGAGAACTCTTGAAAGCTGGTCTAATAACATCCATTATTAGCACAAACTAAAAAAAATATCACCTAATACTGATGTACTCATTAACTTTTTAAAAAGTTAAATTTTTTCGCGAAGTGAGAAACCTGCCATTTCCACCTGGTTCGGAAGCTTAGGCCAAAGGTTTGCTACATCTCTAGGTATCGGTATGAAGAACAAACTGGAGAGCTCTCCTTCAAAGAGATTACATCTGCGCAGATTAAAGAGATTAAGGCTGCGTCCAGGGTCAGCACTTAGGCAATGAGAGCGGCTTTAGCAGGGGCTCACGCACGCTTCCACAAGCGTGCGGAAGCGTGTGTCTTACCAAATTATTAGATTTGGCGCTCACGGGAGCGCAGGGCCGGTCACGTGAGCGGTTCGCCCAATGAGGGCGAACCAGCTCCGTGACATCACAGCCCCCCCCCCCCCGACACGCCCCCGGAGGGCGCGCGGACCAAGACCAGAGAAAGCACCCGCTTTACCTCAGCCTCCGCGCGCCTCCGCACGGCTGCAGTCCTATGGACACAGCCTAAAACTGCAGTTACAAATAGGTAATGCAATGCACTTGAAGAAGAAGAAGCCTTTGAGGTTTGGAAAGCTCTGCACACTATAATTTAATCTCTGTCGGCCCGCTAACAGCTATCACAGCCTACAAGGAATCAGAGTTACAGAATATACTTTAGTAGCGCTCAGCAACCCTGCAAAAAAAAATAATTCAAATTTTGCTAAGGTAGCACTTTACGTATTACGTATTAGAACTATAATTTATCTACTGCAGTATGAAAAATACTGATTAGCGATACAGTTGGTCAGCCAGTTACAGTAGAATATATTTAAACATGGATACCTATAAATATTATTGGCTCATCTCAAAATTTCAGCTACTCAACTCAACTGGCCCAGTAATGTCCTTTAATGCAGGGGGGCGCAATCTTTTTTTGTTTGCGCCCCCCTGCCTGCTCTCTCTTCCCCCCTCCCCCCTCACCTTCTCTCCGGCATCGGCGGCGCCATTAGACGTCACGACATCATGTGATGTCGCATTGCCATTTGTCATTTATGTCATTTATCACTGCGTTGTCATTTAACTCCGAGTTGTCATGGCGACATGCCACCAGAAGCCGCCAGAGAGCAGGTAAGAGGCAGTTACAGAGGCCTTGCGCACTCACCTTGCATTTTATTTAAATGTTGTTGGGAAGAGCGCGGGGCCTCTGTAAGGACCCCCCCCCCACTGAAAATGTCACGCCCCCCAGTTTGCGCACCCCTGCTTTAATGCATACATGTCAGCGAGCCGTCGTGATGCAGAGACCCAAACCTAGAGTGTCATGTTGAAATGAATCTATAATTTACGCACACATAACGGAGGTGCACATTGTTTTATTATATTCAGACAGCGAGCACCCACCCTACTGAACAATGTAATGTGCATCACCAGAAGTACTATGCTCAACACTATCTGTACCGCAATCTAACAAACATCAGTGGTTAACTACGGATAGTGACGCTCCTACCCATTATTACCCTGACTCGTAGGACAAAGTAGGCAGGCAGAAGACCTTTTAAATAATCTTTTTTTTTTGTTTCAAAGTTTTTTATTAGGCATTTATACATTTCACATGATTACAGACATATAAAATATTTTGGCCTAATACAGGGTTTTTTCGTTTTTGTTGGTGTTCGTCGGGGAAAAAAGTCTCAACGTTCCCCTGACCCTCCGGGGTCTGCAGGGGCAGCGTGAGTGTAGAAACAGAAAAGGGAGAAGAAGGGGTAGAGGGGTGGGAGGTGAAAGGGGGGGGGGGCATTGCCTCCTTTCATCTCTGCCTCTATTACTAGGGTCTCTGTTCTATCTTGGCTCCTTTTATATTCTTATTAGGTGGTTTAGTGTTGGAGTGCCATTTGGGTCAACCATGATTCCCATGTCTTATAGAAAGAGACAGTGGACCTTTTCAAAAAGGCTGACAGTCTCTCCATTTCCATCACCTCTTTTACCCTTTTTTTTACTGTTTGTTTAGAGGGGGGGGGGGGGGGGCACCTTCTTCCAGGCGGCCGCCAACGCACATCTAGCCGGTGTGAGAATGAAGGAGACTAATTTGCCTGTTGGTCGGTCCAGTGTTTCTAAGAGTTTGGCCAGCAGGTAGATCAGCGGGTCAATGGGCATTGTGAGGTCTGTGACCTCTTCTATTAAATATTGTATGATTTCCCAGTATTTCTGAATTTCCGGACATGTCCACCAGATGTGGGCCATGTCCCCCTTTTGACCGCAGCCTCTCCAACATAGATCGGAAGCCAGGGGGTAGACTTGATTTATTCTAACTGGGGTAAGATACCAGCGAAACAGTATTTTGTATATATTTTCTTTGATTGTGGTACATATGGAAGTTCCTGAGGCTGTTTCCCAAATACTTTCCCAATCCTCTCGGTCTATAACTATATTCAATTCTGCTGCCCAATGCAGCATATAGTCGTGGGTGGGGGCTTCTACTGCCCTCTCCAGTTCTGCACAAATTTGCGTTATGAGACCTTTCTGATGGCCTGTTTCTCTACAGAGCCGCTCGAAACCAGTGAGGGGGAAATTCCAACGTTGGGGATAATGTTTGAATAAAGTGTCGAATTTGTAGGTACTTGAAGACGTTCAGCTCTACTATTTCATATTTGGTTTGTATGTTTTGGAAACTCAGGAACTGTCCAAAGTTCAGGAGGTCGGCAACCGCTCTAATGTTTTTTGTTTTAAATTGATCGAATTGTCTGGGCTCACAACCAGGTGGGAATTTTGGATTTTTATGAATTGGTGTAAGTTGAGAAGGAGGTACTGTGAGTTTGAATTTGAATTTGCATTTCGTCCAGGTCTCCGATGTGTGTCTCATCGGACCTAACTTGAATTTACTATTCTGCATGTCTTCCCTTCTCAGGGACCAAAGGCAAGCCGGCAGTGAGGGCGTCCCGGCATAATACGTTTCTATATCTAGCCAGCAGTATTGGTTTGGGTTGGCGTTCCAGACTACTACCTGTCGCAATTGGGCGGCTTGGTAGTATCTTGTGATGTCCGGGACTCCAAGTCCTCCTCTCCCCCTTGAAGCCAAAAGAACTGTTCTGGTAACTTTGGGTTTTTTACCCTGCCATATAAAATGGAAAATTAGTTTTTGAATGTTCTTTAATTCTGAGCCAGGGATGTGGACCGGGAGAGTCTGGAAGTAGTATAGTAATCTATGGAGTATATTAATTTTAACCGAGATCATTCTCCCGATCCATGATATCTGATATCCTCCCCATTTATCTAGGTCTTGTTTGATTTTTCGAAACAGGGCCGGGTAATTATGTTGATATAGGGATTGGTAGGTCCTTGATATCTTGACTCCCAGATATTTGATACACGAGGAGCTCCAATGGTAATTAAAGTTTAGTTTGAGGAGTTTCACCTCTGGCTCTGGCAGGCTTAGATTCAGGGCTTCCGATTTGTCATTATTAATTTTGTACCCTGAGATTCTTCCAAAATCCTGGAGTTCTTTTTGAAGGTTGGGTAGGGAAGTTTGGGGTTTGGAGAGAGTTAAGATGACATCATCTACGAATAGAGATATTTTATGCTGCCTGTGCCCAATTTCTATTCCTTGGATGTCTATATTGGTTCGTATTGCCGATGCCAGGGGTTCTATGGTTAGTGCAAAGAGGAGAGGGGATAGGGGGCATCCCTGCCGAGTTCCATTCGTTATCTCGAATCTCTGGTTACTGCCCCCTGGTAATTTTACCGTTGCTGACGGGTTTTGGTATAGTCTACGGACCCCCTCTAGATATGCATCTTTGAAGCCAAATTTGCACATAGTGTGGTCCAGGAATAGCCAATCTATTCTATCGAACGCCTTCTCTGCATCTAGGCTCAAGAGTAATGCTTTGGTTCCTGTGAGGTGGACATGATCAATAATGTTGATTATCTTACGAGTTTTGTCTGAGGCTTTTAAATAATCTTTTTATTGAGACTACTTTTTTCGGTTTAGTCCCTCCAGATACTGTATACATTTTTAGTGGATGCCAGCGGATCACAATCCTACCTTTTCTGTTTTCCGCTGCAGCACTCTGGAAATAGCCACCTTCTATTTTACCACCTTAAGCATTTTCTCCTTTTTACCCCCCATAGAATAGTGTAGCTGCCCTTTTGTGCTTCCAAATTCCATTTATATGCGGTGAATGAATAGTAATAATAACTTTCTCCCAATTGGATTCAAAGTGATTGACAATTCCAATGTAGCGTGTGGTATACAGCACTGTACATATCATTTAATAAGCACAGTCACTGCTCTGACAAGCTTACTATCAATGTTTAAGTACTGTACCTGAGGCTGACGGAGTGAAGGTCACTTGCCCAAAGGCATTAGGAGCTGACAACGGGATTTTAACTATGTTCCCCTGCGTCACAGTCAATGCAATTGTTTTTAGAGTCCGTGCCTTTTTTACTCACCCACTGAGCCAGTCTTCAGCCCCAAACTAAAAACAAAAACTACAGAACATAGACTATTTTAAGTTACATTATCTATCAAGAAGGAACTTTTTTGTTGTTGCAATAACATACTCAATATCATTATTCTCTCAAAATGTCAGGATCAACTTTTCACCTAAAACATGAGCTTCCTCTTTCCCCACAGTTGTGCCTTAGGAACAAAGGATCTTAATGTACATGTAAATTACATTTTGCTTGTATGAAAAACTGCTGCCTGCAGTGATAACCTGTTCTCAATTTTAATTAACCCACAAGCGAGGCACGAGATAATAAATCCTGTCGCATCCTTAAAGTTCTGCATCTCAGCATATAAAACTTTCCCTAATTATTGGTTTAGGTCACCTATTAAAATAAGCAAACCTTATTCCACTGTTCTTTGCATTTAAAACTTCTCCGCCGTAGTCTGCCCTTTAACAGAATGAGTAAAGGTCCTGGCAGGAGCTCAATCTCTATATTTCTAGTGGAAAGCCTGAATTAAATATACAGAAATGTTGCTCTATAAACCTCTAGCTGAAGGCACAATTACTATATGTATCATGTTGTTTAACAGGCAATTCCCAATGTTAATGGCCACAGAATATCTTTATGTTTCAGCTAGAAGATTCAGTGGGAAAAATGAACATGTCTTGCCTCGTACCAAAGGGCTGACTCTAATATCTTTATGATATTATAAACTGTTAAAGGATGGAGCTTTAAAAATAGAAATGTTAACGCTAATGAATTCTGATATCATTTATGACACTGGAAAACGCAAGTGGACTGTGATTCATTGCTTGTCCCTCTGGCTTCTGCTTGTTCTGGAGAAGCATAAACCTGTCCATTGGCCTCAATTTGTTTTTCACCAGCAGCAAAGAAAAAGGCAGCTCTGTGTTAAAAAATAAATAAATGTGTATGCCAGACTGCTTAGTAATAAATCTCAATATACTTCAGTCTGCCTGGTACTTCAATGTGTCAAACACCACACATCCAATATGTTCCCCATATAGCTATAGCCTTTAAAAAAAATGTTTTATTATTATTTAGCATGGCTCATTATGTATGTCTATCTATATAACTACCCAAATATACATGTATTCATAAACACTGGGGTATGCCAAGTCTTGATGGAACTCTTAAACCCATCATCCACTCTGCTCCAAGATTTGTGTTCAAGAAGGCTTTTGATCTGTCTCTTGGACCAGGGGCGCGCAAACTTTTTTTGCTGCTCCCCACCTTCTGCCTGCTCCTTAAATCCCGTGGCGACGGGGTCACATGACCCAGCGGCATCATTTGACGCCGCGTTGCCATGGACACGAGTGACGCTGGCAGAGTCCAGGTAAGAGCACTTAATTTAAATGCCTCGGGGAAGAGCGCGGGGCCTCTGCAACCGCCCGCGCCCCCCACCCCCGACAAATCCAGCGCCCCCCCATGGGGGTGCACCCCCACATTGTGCACCGCTGTCTTAGAATTTGTGATTCACAGGATAAAACCATTAATAGGTTTATGATTCCCAAAGGTTTCTTTAAATGTGGACAATGCAGTGTTTGTGCGCATGCAGATCCTATCAAGAGAGTGAGTACAGTAGTAGCAGAGTGAGGTTCCTGCATACTACACAGTCCTTTATTGATCGTAACTCGTCACGCAGTCTATCGTCTGAGGTGTGACTGTGGGAAGGCATACATAGAAAGGACCACTAGGCCTTTAAAGACTTGTATCATGGAGCACCTATGATTCATCAGACATTCCGATAATAAATATCCGGTTTCAAGGCATTTTTCGCCCCTGCCCCAATGGGGGATTGTGAACTTGAAGTTTTCAGGTATTGAGGTTATACCAACGTCCACAAGAGGAGATAGAACTTTATTATTATATCTGAGAGAGGGGTTTTGGATCTTCACATTGAATACACTTCATCCATTAGGTATCTATGCGGACTGCGAACTTTGTCATTTCTGCCAATGAAAGTAAACTCATATAGAGTTGTTCTATGTATACAGGTCGAATGATATGTACGATTGAGATTGGAGATAGTGGAATGCTCAACAATTAGCATTGGATGTTTCTGATGTATACTATTGGAATTCTTTCATAGGATTTATTATAACATGATCTATTGCTCTGAGCAAATGTGAAAACATGTACAGTACATATTATGGTGTATATTGTACATTTTATTTTTTGACATACATGTTCAAATGTGTCCGTTAGATTTGCACCTTATTAAGGGACTCAATGGTTTTAATATGTTTGTTTATATGTGAATGTACATTAATGCACAAACCGGGCTACATTCCTTGTGGGAGGATATTCATATTATTTACCTCCCTGTTTGTATATTGATGTATTCTACCAGGATCCGACTTGTGCATTTTCACTAATAGGATTCCTCTATGGAGCAGACGGTGCCACTACATCAGCTGGTACTGATGTTCTAGCGCAGCGTGCGCAAACTGGGAGGCGCAAGATTGTTATGTGGGGGCGCGTGCAACTTCACTTACCATCTCTTCGGCGACGCGTCGCCATGGCAACGCGGTATCAAAGGACGCTGCGGGGTCCTGTGACGTCATGTTGGCATGGTAACGTGATGTCACGTGACCCCACAGCGTCTTTTGATGCCAGGAGCCGAAGAAAAGGTAAGGGAGGGGGGCGCGAGCAGGGAGGGAAGCAGGAGGGGACACGCGAGTAGAAAAGATTGTGCACCGCTGTTCTAGCGAGCACGCCACTTCCAGTGGAGGAGGCTACATAACAGCTGTTATTTCCATTACTCTTTGACAAAGCGCCCTGACGGGTGCGAAACACGTTAGACAAACCATATTCTCTTTTTACTTCATAGCATTGGCAGAATAAATGCATTTTTAAGCGCAGTCTGGTAATTATCCTTGTTTGCTGTGCACCATCTATCGTTCTAACTTTCTACCTGCTGGGGCCACGCCTGTGGAGTTCCTGATTAATTCAACGATGTGAGTGATTCATTTCATATATTTATGGTCTTCAGCAAAGTACTAGGCCATATATACGCCAATTATCTGAGGGCGGATTTTCCGACCCTGGCGAGGCTGAGCATTTGGCGGTTGGTTGTTTCCCGTACCCTTAGTAGGCAAATTTTAGTGGATTTGCATTTTTACAGTACTCACACAGGTATTGGAGCACTTATCTGCAACACAAATTGACATCATTATACTCACTACCACTTATACCACAGGAACGAATATTTAAGACATTTGCATTAAGAACTGTACACATTTCTATATGTGCTATTTAATAGCTGATACCATCAGCGGCAGTGATATTTAAAAGGACATATTGGATATTTCTTATACATGAGACCTACAATAAGTTTTACGCTGAAGCACTGAGGAGTGGCCACTGCATCACATACTTTTCTCAACCCTGCCTATAGATTGTAAGCTCCTTGAGGCAGGGTCTCTTCTAACACAAACACTGCAGGCCTATCATACCTCTCATTACACAGCACATTACAGGCCTATCCTACCTTTCATTACACAGCACATTGCAGGCCTATCCTACCTCTCCTAACACAGCACATTGCAGGCCTATCCAACCTCTCATTACACAGCACATTGCAGGTCTATCCTACCTCTCATTACATAGCACATTGCAGGCCTATCCTACCTCTCATTACACAGCACATTGCAGGCCTATCCTACCTCTCATTACACAGCACATGGCAGGCTTATCCTAACTCTCTTTACACAGCACATTGCAGGCCTATCCTACCTCTCATTACACAGCACATTGCAGGCCTATCCTACCTCTCTTTACACAGCACATTGCAGGCCTATCCTACCTCTCGTTACACAGCGCATTGCAGGCCTATCCTACCTCTCATTACACAGCACATTGCAGGCCTATCCTACCTCTCATTACACAGCACATTGCAGGCCTATCCTACCTCTCCTAACACAGCACATTGCAGGCCTATCCTACCTCTCATAACACAGCACATTGCAGGCCTATCCTACCTCTCATTACACAGCACACTGCAGGCCTATCCTACCTCTCATTACACAGCACATTGCAGGCCTGTCCTGCCTCTCCTAACACAATTTTAATCCTGTCTGCAAATAATACATATGCCCATAATCATATCTCTAACTGTCCATGAAATGTCTGGAAATTGAATGTATAAACTTTTTCATTTAATGTATTATTATAACTCTGGCTTTGCTTTTCCTGTCTCGTGTAACAAAATAATTGTATTTAATTGCAGTTAGCAAACCGACTGTAAAGTATTGCGATGTCCCCTTAAGTCTACGCCTGTATTTACTTAAAAAACTAAAGGAGTTGGATGATTATATATATATTTTCTTGGCACATCCTGGTCCCTACAGGGAGGTAAGGGGTTACATTCTTTCACAGGCCCCAGTTAAGTAACCAATTCCAAGTAGCTTATTGCAGATTATTTATTTCATGTTGCAGATCATATACATCAGGGGTGGGGAACATCAGGCCCGAGGGCCGTATAAGGCCCCCGAAATCATTTGGTCTGGCCCTGCTAAGGCAACTGCTATAACCGGGGTCACGCTAATTTTTTTTTAAATGGCCGCCGCGTGCCCGATCGGGAGGAGGTGGTGTGAGGCGCCGGCAGCCCTACACGATCCCCAGCAGCCACTGTACTAGCCCCAGCAGCCACCGTACTTCCCCCCGCAGCAGACCCCACACTTCCCCAGCAGTTCCCCCCGCACTTACCCCAGCAGCCGCCCTACACGATCCCCCCAGCAGCAGCAGTAACTACCAGAGGTAGAGGGGGGGATCTGTGTGCCTGCATGCCTGCTGTGTGCCTGCCTGTGTGCCTGTCTGTGTCTGTATGGCCCGCGAACGATGTTATAAATATCCAAATGGCCCTTGGAAGAAAAAAGGTTCCCCACCCCTGATCTACATGATGATTGGCTCGTTTATTGGTATCCAGAAGGTACTGGAAATGTCAGCCCTTTAGGGCAGGAGTGCACAAATATTTGTCTCCGCTCCCTCCTGCCTGCTCTCCCTCCCTCCCTGCTCGCGCGACCCCTCTAAGGCCACGCTTATAGTGCTGGTTACGCGACCGATAACGTCACCCGTCGCCACCAGTTATAATTTGTTTTTTAGCGACGGTCGCCAGTGACGTCACTAAAGGGGGCGGGCCGCGCAATTTGATTGATTTAGAGACAGTCACATGTGGCGACTGTCTCTAAAAAAATCAAATTTACTCGGCTTCCAAATTTTTAGACGCTCCGTCGCGCTTACTATGAGCGTTTGCGACGGAGTCAATTAATTTGTTTTGGAGCGAGTTCGTGTCGCTGTCGCAAAGCACTATAAGCGCAGCCTTACCTTCTCTGCAGCGTCAAATGCTATGGCAACGTGTTGTCACTTGACGCGCGTTGTCATGGCGATGCGTCACCAGAAGCCATCTGAGAGCAAGTAAGAGGGAGTTACAGAGATCTTGAGCGCTCCCCCGGCATTTCGTTTAAATGTTGTGGGGAAGAGAGTGAGGCCTCTGTAAGCTCTGTCCCCCTTCCCAACAAGAAAACCTTGCATGCCCCCCCAGTTTGCGCATCTTTTCCTGCCCAGCAACATTGGTAGGTGAAAGGTTATAAATATTTGGGATCTGGATATTTTCCCTCAGATCATATTTGGACCCGCGTTGAGGGGATCTCCAGGGCTCCTAACCCTGTAATAGGGGTAAGCAACCTTTCTTGTTTTCTAGGTTAGGGCAAGTCTCCCAGTATAGGGGCCCTTCAGACACTATAGTAGGAAGTGGGTTCTTCACACAGGGGCTCACTGAGGAGACCTGGTAGAGAGGTTGGGGAATTGCTGGGAAAGGTTCCAGATCTCTTTCCAGTTGCAGGGGATAGGTTTGAAAAAGAGCTACTCCGCCTGCAGGCCTCATGGTTGATGAAACCCGAGTGTAGGGGTCTGCATGTAACCAAAAAAGATCTTCGTAACAAGAAACCCGGTTCTGTTGCTGCTCTATTCAGACTGTTTAACAAAAGTTAAGAATGTTCCCGGCACCGTTTCTCATTTCTTTCTCCACGCCTCAGCCCTGCACGAGGTTCCAGCACCCCGAGATACAAGGTAGCCGCTGAGCATCACCTGCACACGAGAAATCTCACTTTAGAAGATAGTCAAACACTTTGGTGTGGCCCATCTTCTATTGGCCGCGGGTAGAGGTGTTACAGATAAAAAGAGTGATTATTTTTTTTTTGCCTATCCAAAAAATTACCCAACAACCACTTGCTTCCTGTTCTTTCAGTGCAAAACATTTAACAACGGTCTCCAAAGGATTAATACTGTTAGTGAATTACCTTTTTAAAAAATAAGTGGCACATGGACATCTGGTAGGAGGGACTTAAGGGCTCTGGCAATGGGGTTCAAAAAGCATATTTCCAATCAAGAGGCAATAATGGTGCTTGGAAGAATGTAGTTGCACTCACCAATGCTTTAGGCTAAGGCCCTGCTGCACGCGCCCGCACGGCCGCCTTGCCTGCCGGCGGCGCGTGCAATTCACTGCACCGCGATCTGCGGTCTGCAGTGAATTTTTTCTGGCACGGGGGGGGGGGAGGGGCGCAGCCATGACGTGAGGGGGCGGGATCATCACACAGCCCCGCAGCACTGCAGCCCCTCAGCCCTTCAGCCACTCACACACACAGGCACACAGGCACACAGGCACTCACACACACAGGCACTCGCATACACACAGGCACTCGCACACACACAGGCACACACACACACACACAGGCACTCACACACACAAATACACACAGGGGTGAATCGGAGCATGGGGGAATCGGAAGGGGGATCGGAGCAGAGGGGGGAAATCTGAGCAGAGGGGGGAATCGGATTGGCTGCCTTGCGTGTCACGTGACGTGGCACTCACCGAAACCACAAGCTCCTTGTAGCTCCGGCTGGCTGACGCATCACAGCACGCAGTCAACCACGCCGGAAGGAGCCAGCGGGGACATCCAGACTGGAGGCAAGCAGCTGGTGGACCGCGGCAGCGCGCGCCGCCGGCCGCAGCGGGACCAAAGCCTTACTGTAGTGCAGGGGGGCTCAACTCCAGTCCTCAAGAACTCGCAACAAGTCAGGTTTTCAGGCAATCCCTATTTGAGCCACCTGTGCTGAAGCAGGGAATATCCTGAAAACCTGAGCTGTTGGCGGTCTTGAGCACTGGAGTGGAGAACCCCTTCTGTAGTGTGTTTGCGTTGAATTTCTGCCTCTAAATAAAGACAGACGTCCGACTCCCTAACCAAGAGTGAGAGGTTTATTTGGAATGCTACAAATTGAAAAGGCTGTAATTAGGAATCTAAAAAGAAAAGATGCCTTCTCATCTGTCACGTGTGCAATGGCAATTAATGTGCAGTAAATTGAGGACAACTATTAAAGGTTTATTGTGGCAAACAAGTCATTGCCAAGTGCACATAAAACCACCATTACGGCATGTAATTAGCTCAAGTTTAAATTAGGAACCTCAGTAATGCGTCTTTCAGAAGAACATTGCAGATTGGTGCTGCAGTGTCTAAGTTAAAGCTTGAGCGGCTGAACTAACCCAGTTATTCTTTTCTTTTCCCCTGTGCAAATTCTGCGGTGTTACATTTGCATCGCACAAGCCAGAGCTGCACTGTAATTATATGCTGAAGGTGAGCTGCTGCTGTAGGGCAATAAGTGACATGCTTCGTTTCCGGCTTACACCGTAACTTATTTCTGCTTTCCTCCTCCTTGTGAAAAAACAAATCATTTTTATTACCCGGTTTAGAAAAATAAAAGTACGGAAAAGAAAAACGACTTGTGTTGTGAGAAACCAAATGCCTTAATGTTCTCAAATCCCTCTCTCGGAGTTTCAAAGTCCCAGCATTGAGCTGCTCATTACTTTCTTCCCTCATGCCCAATGATAGAGAACTCAGAAGAGGAGTTAAAAGTACAACATGTTACGGGCGTCACTTGTTATTTGTAGGCTTTATTCACCTAGCATGATGAACCAGCGCAGGGGTGGCCAACTCCCATCAGTTCTCAAGGGCCTCCAACAGGTCAGATTTTAAGGATATCCCTGCCTCAGCACAGGATGCTCAGCCAATGACTGACAGGGGTATCCTTAAAACCTGACGTGGTGATGGCCCTTGAGGACTCGAGATGGCCAACCCTGCTCTAGAGGGATGGCTAGAATCCCAATGCATGTGATACACTGGGGTAGTTATACTACAATGCGGTGAGTACCCAAGGAATGTGTGTCTGGGCAAGAAATGATACTTGGCATTTTTGATTGTGTTCAGATCTCCCCCTAATAAGATCATCCAGACACACCGGGTCCTGACAGCACACGAGTGCCTGTAACCTCGTGTGTGCCAGAGGGACTGTGGTACGTCACGATCACATGTTTGTGACATCACAGATTACTTGAACGGAAGAGTCATCTCCTTTTCCGTTCCTCTTCTGGCCACACCACATGATTTGTTAGCTACTACGTCATGGGACACCCAAAGAGTTAAAGGGGCACTTCAATCTGGTTAACCCCCCTCCCCCACCACCACAAAAAACAAACTTGTTTTGTTTTTAAATAACTTATTAGTTTAATTAGCTTCCTTAGAAAAATTGAATCACCCTTAAGCTACTGATTTTTTTTTTTAAATCTTGGGACAAATCAATATGAACCGTTCCTTGTTGGGAACACTGAAAGCAAGCTATTTCTGTTAGACTAATGATGGCACCATAAGTACTTTTTAAATAAAAGATCAAAGGTAAGACACTAATGTAATGACTATGCAGCATAATGTCTTTTAGTGATGAGATAATTAGCCAAACATCATAAAACCTTTTGTTTACCATGAATTAAGTAGAAATCGCTGTGTTAGTCCAGTTGCCATCGGGCAACATAGAAATAGTTTACAATGGAATTCTTGATATTTTTTTTTTTTCAAAAAGATGTTGATCAGCTACATTTATCTTCTCCCTGTCCTGAGTTACACAGCCCCTTTACACAGCCCCTTAACCCCAGGTGACTTTTAAAGCAGAAATTCATGCCGGTGATTGTGTTTTGTTTTTTTGTTTTTAAACTTTGCAAAAACAAAGGACCACCTGCTTCAGGAGATACTTACCTCCATAGAAGGTGCCGGCAGCCACTCTGCAGCCGCTCTGCTCCTGATCCTCCCAGGAAAAACGCAATGGGTTAATCGGGTGGAATCATTCTGGTATTGCCACTCCACATCATGTGATGTAGGATGACTGGGCAGAAAGGATTGTCACTCCTTTGTATTTCTTGTGATCAGTGAGGTCACCCTAGGGAGCTAGAAGGGTATATATAGCTCCGCCCAATGTTCTAGAAGCAGATTCCTCAGAAGTTCTGCAGAGGGCCTCACAGTGAGTCCTGTAAGTATATTTAAGTGTATAGATATGTATATTAAGAGTGTTCGGTCCCTGTTTATGGTTTTCAGTGTCCTATAAACAGTAGTTAACACCTATAATAATGGCCTAAGATTGGTCTCATGCAGGAAGAGGAGTCAGCATGCGCTTTGAAAAACTATTGCTACGTAGTTGCTCCAAAGCTCTGTGCTGGGACCTCTTCTCTTTTCTCTGTACACACTCTCTCTAGGTGACCTAATAACATCTTTTGGGTTTAATTATCACCTCTATGCCGACGACACACAAATATATTTTTCAACACCTGACCTTACACCTGCTGTACAAACCAAAGTTTCTGAATGTCTCTCTGCTATATCATCCTGGATGGCACTCCTTAAACTCAACATGGCTAAAACAGAGCTCCTCATACTTCCTCCCAAACCTGGCCCTACTACCTCCTTCCACATTACTGTTGGAACTACCATCATTCACCCAGTAATACAAGCACGCTGCCTAGGGGTCACACTCGACTCCTCTCTCACATTCGCCCCTCACATTCAAAACATTTCTAAAACTTGTCGCTTTTTCCTCCGCAATATAACAAATATACGCTCTTTCCTCTGTTGCTCGACTGCTAAAACTCTGACTCAGGCCCTCATTCTCTCCCGTCTTGATTACTGTAACCTCCTGCTGTCCGGCCTTCCTGCCTCTCACCTGTCTCCCCTACAATCTATCCTAAATGCTGCTGCCAGAATCACTCTACTATTTCCTAGATCTGTCTCAGCATCTCCCCTCATGAAATCCCTCTCCTGGCTTCCGATCAAATCCCGCATCTCACACTCCATTCTTCTCCTCACTTTTAAAGCTTTACATTCTTCTGCCCCTCCTTACATCTCATCCCTAATTTCTCGTTATGCACCATCCAGACACTTGCGTTCTTCTTAAGGATGTCTTCTTTTTACCCCTTTTGTATCCAAAGCCCTCTCCCGCCTTAAACCTTTTTCACTGACTGCCCCACACCTCTGGAATGCCCTTCCCCTCAGTACCCGACTAGCACCCTCTCTATGCACCTTTAAGACCCACCTTAAGACACACTTGCTTAAAGAAGCATATGAATAGCACTGTGGATATTCTGAACACATGATACATAAGCTTGGCCCCCTGCAGACGCACTTACCAGAACTCCCTCCTACTGTCTCTGTACGTTCTACCTACCTACCAACTAGACTGTAAGCTCCTCGGAGCAGGGACTCCTCTTCCGAAATGTTACTTTTATGTCTAAAGCACTTATTCCCATGATCTATTATTTATATTATCTGTTATTTATTTGATTACCACATGTATTACTACTGTGAAGCGCTATGTACATTAATGGCGCTATATAAATAAAGACATACAATACAATACAATACAAAGCATAATCGGATCGGCCCTACCAGAAGGTCCTTAGTAAACTCCTGATCCAATTTGCATGGACAAAGTATATTCCCAACAAATGCCAACTTGAGATGGGGCATTATTGATGCTATGTAGGAGATTGCCAATCTAATCAATACTAACAATAACTCTGCAGCATTGTAGTAAGAGTAACCAGGGGAAGAAGGACAGAGTAACTTTATGATTTGCCACAAGCCACATAAACGGATGTGAATAAAGCTCTTTGTGTACTATGAAAGTTCCTGGCGCCTATCCTTATTCTATCAACCACGCCCAGCCTGCATGGATCCAGCACCATGAGCAGCTATGAGAGACTGAGCATTGCCGTGTATATAGTTCAACTTGATGTAAACTCATTTAGAGCCAGACAGGGAGGGATCCACTTCCTTATATTGATGCTTTTTTTTTTTAAATTAAGCACCATTTCCTTTTTCTGGACCTGTGTATGTCAATCAGCTGTTTTTTTGTATACCCTAATCCCAACTTTTCCATATCAGAGAGCAAATAAAGATAAGGGAGGGGAGTGAGGCTTCGCCTGTGAAAACCTTTGTTGGCCAGAGGAATGCTGGCCAAATGCTACTCCCAAATGATGCCAAGTTACTGTAAAAGTGCACACACACACTGTTTAACAAGCTGCGATTGCTGTCCAGAACCAACATCAGTTGTGTTACAAAACAAAAACGTTTTGCAGGCTCACATACAAATTGTATGTTCTGTTCTGAATAAACGTCTTTATTTCCCATTTAAAATTCCCAGCAAACGGCATGTCTTGTTGGTTGACTAATCCTCGGTTCACAATTCTGTATTGTTCGAGCAGTTTTAAGAAACTGTCTTTGGTAATTAAGACTGCCAGCATACATTATAAACTGGCATGCAGTGCTTTGCAGTTAAACAAACTACATTTCAAAGAAGAATGAGACAATTTGGCCTTTTCAATGAACTTATTCACTGTGCCAGATGTAGACAAATATAAATACACTAAACGTACAGGACCGTTTTTGGGAGCATCTAATTTATTTACAATGTTTGGCCATATTAACTAAGCAGTGCTACTCGATAAGAACATTCTAGAACAGCTTGAGGGCGAGAGAATATAATTCATGAGGGTTTTAATGTCAATCGATTTCTAAACGGACCATATTTCACCTGTAGTATTTTCTATCCGCCAATAAAAATACTGGGGATTAGATCTAAACAGAGATTCTTTGGGTTAAGAATTGTGCAGTGACTTACAGTATCACCGCCTTCAAAAATAATGCCAAGGGAAGCATGCTGAAAAAGGCTAATGAAACAGGGATATACTGCAAATATTACATTTCCATACTGCCATAACACATTCATAGCTTCAATACCTTAAAAGTGTAAGATAATGTTTCCATATAATTATTTATTTATTTAAAGATTTCATCAAATACATGTAGTTGATGCATTACTGTTGGTACATACAGTATGACCCTGAAACAGTCATTACCAGCACTTTGACAATCTGTGGGATACAAAAATCAAATGTGAATGAGCTACTGTATTAAGACAATATTTAGGGAGTCTAGATCTGTTACGCCAGACTCATCACAGGCTCTGGTATCTTTTTATGGACCAGAGTTTTCAAAACCCTATAGGCCTTTTCTTCATGTGTACTGACAGCAGAGTAATATAAAGTGGCTTAGCCAGGCTTTGAATTGAGTTTGTACATTCAAGATCAAACATGGCACTATACATTCTCCCAAGTTTTTTAGCCCATCTTGGAAGGTGAATTAAGATACAAATAAAGACACAAACATATGTTTGTGTTCATGTCTAAGAGGCTACAAACAAACTATTCATACTAAATGAGCAATGCAGTGAAAATGAACAGAAATAGACATTTAATGCTACATAGCATGGATCCATTACATATGTGGCACAGACTTTAGATGAGATGTTGAATCAATTGTATCATTCTTTCTTTTTATTTTTTACTTAAATTTTTTATTGATTTTCCAAGCATAGACAAACAGAAGTTAAGCATTAGGAGTTTGGTTTTGGGGGAGGGTGGATGCATAATAGAAAAGGGGATGGCGAGGGGAGGGGAACCGCACAAAAGTAAATTGACACTTCTTGATACTATACCTAGGATTGACTTATTGTACATACATATTATGGGGCAATTTCTAAATCTGTAGTGGGAACCGTTTCTAGGGGGCCTGGATAATAATAAAAAGAAAAAAAAACATATCAGATAACAGTTACGGGGAGGAACGAGGGAGATTCCCGGTCAGTCCCTAGCAGATACACCAAATTGGCCCCAGTGGGCTACAGGCTCAAGGCACCTATTCACAGTTGCAATATTGGCCCTTTTTTGTACTCGTCGTCTGATGGTTATTCAGGGGCGGGGGACAGGGGTCTGCCAGGGGGAAATAAACAAAACTGGGGGAGGGGGACGGGATAAATGGAAAAGAAAAAAGAGCGAGCATGGGTGTGTCTCCAGGGAGACAGCCCTAATACAAACCTGCCCTTGGGAATAAAATCTGGTTTGAGGGGGATCAAAAAAAACCAAGGGCAACTATGTCACTAAGGGCACAGATATGGTTGGGGGTAGTGGCCAAGACTCAGCTAGTTTGGCTACTCAAGCTCCAACCTTTGAGCTTTTTTTCGTCCTCGGCGAACAACAGGAACAAGACTAAACTGTATTTTTATCGTGGGCTAAGACTTTGTTAGTAAACCGCTAGTAACATTGTATTAATTTGGATAGAAAAAACAGTCTCCAGGGCACTCCTAAGCCAAACAGGATCCCAACTGAATGAATAATAAATGCTGGTCTCAAGAAATTAAATTAAGTGAAAAAAATAATTTATTGCAACATAGGTGAACAATAAAAATAACTCCTATTGTATTAACTTGTGCCTCAAAACATAATCTAATAAATCAACATATAATACGTTTGCATTTTCTCTCTTCACACCAAATCTTTAGGTATATTCATCGATTAACTAAAACGAGAAAACATCATTTGACACTTCGGCATATACTTTTACAAATGAACTTTTTAAGATAATCCTTCTGGATTTTCCAAATCAGAAGGCCCCCCATCCTTGGGTGCTCTGGGTTTGTCCCCGATGGAGATCGATTTAGAGTTAAAAAATAATGAGGGTCATGGGCCAAAAAGTCTCGAAGTGCTACTTGGTGGGGGGGATAGATCCCAAACAGGAAACTGGACCTGCTACTTAGCTTGGGGTTTGGTCCCAACACCTGGTGGCTTTTTCACCAAAGAGTCTGGGTGGGAAGACCTACTCGAGGGAACCGATGACCAGGATGGATCCAGGATTGGTGGCCACCATCTCCTGAAACGGGTCTGGCAGGATTGGGGTCCAGGCCTATGTGGCTGAGGAAGGCTTTGCCATCACCCGGATTCCTGAGTGTCTGAGGTCTCACATTTTTGATTACCATGAGTCCAAAAGGAAAAGTCCATTTATATTTAATATTGTGATCTCTTACGATCGTCGTCTCCTCTCTGAGATTTCTTCTTTTAGCAAGTGTGGAAGGCGCCAGGTATGCGTAAACCTGTAGGGGTATATTTTGGAACTTGAGGTCTCTGGAGGTTCTCGTCACCTTGTTGAAGGCTTCCTTGTTTTTAAAATAGTGGAATCTCAACACCCCATCCCTTGGTCTGTCTCCTGGTTAGGGTCTCATTCTTAAGGCTCTGTGGCATCTGTTCATTGTAAGAGACTCCGCTGTGAAATCTGGATGGGCTGATGTTAGCCATTTGCCCATAAACCCCTCGATATCTGTTTCAGATTCCGGTATCCCCCGTATCCGGAGATTATTACAGCGGTCTCTGTTCTCCACATCCTCCAGCCTTTATTTGAAATCTAGGAGCTGGGACTTTACTTCCCCGAGTTCAGCATCCATTTCAGATTGCTGGGTGATTGTGGCGCCAACCCTGGATTCTAAGGCGCTAGTGCGTTCCCCAATATAGGATATTTCCTCTTTCAGATCCTTCACTGCTGTTTGCATTAGGGATTCAATTTTATTAAAGAAGGTAAGTAAATCGTCCTTTGTAGAGAGATTTTCGATCTCCACGTCTGGTTCAGAGTCTGGGCGTTGCATGGGATCCTCTCCCAGCTCCACCTGTTGCTGTGTTGGTCGACCTTGTTTTCTAAAGTATTCGCAAAACTCATTATGTTTTCTTTTTGATGGTTCTAACCGCTTTCGAAGCCATGGTAAATGGGACTGGTGTGTGATGGGGTTTGTTTTTAGAAGACTAGTCAGAGCCATTTTGCTTACATGAGCTTAGAATGGAGCCCGGGGTATTGCGGACCATGGGTCTCAGCGTGCTATCTTAGCTGGCTCCCTACAGGCTTTTCTGTGCACATAGATATTTTGTGGAGGAATACCTGTTTCCCTGAGAGGGATCTCAGTCTTGAAAAACCAGGGTAGGGGTGGATGTTCCCCTGTGGGGGACAGATATTGTGCTGCAAGCTTTTACTTGAGGGCTCAAAAAGAGGGGTGGGTAGGTAGTGATCAACTAGAAACCATACTAATAGAATAGAAAAATAATCGATAATTAATAGGTGGGTGCAAAACTTCCTGCCATCTGTTAAGCTAGACATCTAGTGCTTAACTATTCAGGTAGAGGCAGTTCGTCACACTTATTTTAATTTGTGTTATACTCACATTATCGGTAATATATGTTTTATGTAATGTCAATAAAAGTTATATTTTACACATTAGCGGTGTGCATCTAAGTGAATTTTCCTTTGAGCACACTGTCTTGTGAGCTTACCTTTAACTTGAGGGCTCTATTTAGATTTGAGTGTGCGGACAAAAAAACTGTCTGGGTGTTCACCTTTAAAATCGGTGGCTGACACTATGTTTCTCTGCTTCTTTTTAGGAGCCCTCGGCAGCCATTCAGGGCATAGGGGGTATCCCTGGAGATCCAGAGGTCCCCTCCGTTGCCCGTAGCTGGGAGATTGCATCCTGGGGTGCTGTCTCTGCCGGGGCCAGACCGTCGGATGCAAGTTCCGAGATTGCCGCGTGTAGGGGTGAGAGAGAAAGGTTTAACTCAAGGCAGTGCAAACTTTTTTAGCTGCGCCCCCCTGCCTGCTCCTCCTCAGTCTCGCGCCCCTACTCTTGTTTGGCGGCGTCAAATGATGCCGCGTTGCCATGGAGACGGATGTATGACATCACTCCGCGGCGTCATTTGACGCCACGTTGCCATGGTCAAAGCAAATCTCCAGAATCATGGTAAGTGAGTTGCAGAGGCCTCACGCGATCCCCCGGCATGTAATTTAAATGCCTCGAGGAAGAGCGCGGGACCTCTGCAAACGACCCCCCCCCGAAATATCCAGCGCCCCCCACTTTGCGCACCGCTGGTTTAACTAATGCTCATCAGATAAACCAGTTGATTCTGTGTGATGCTCACCCCTACTGGTTTATAACCTACTGTGCAGTAACATCTGAAAACAGAAATGTCGCATGAAGTTACATGGCATTAAGGGCTATCATGATTGAGGGGTCTGCAGCTCTAATGATTGGTCTTTGTTTTTTAAACAGAGAAAGCTTTAGATGGTTGGAAGTATGTTCTTATGCTTGGTATTGCTTTATTGATGTTTGTTAGATGTCTAATGGAAAAAGCTATAGACAATTAGAAATATGGAGTTATACTTTTAACTGCTTTACTGCTACTTTACAAAACAAGTGGCCCAATACCTTCACCGACAATTTACAAAACCCAAACAGACATTTAGAACAGAAGATGTATTTACAAATACCTTAGAAAAACTTGTTTCAGCATTGTGTTACTTTGAAAGATATAAACAAAGTTTTTTGCTCTAACAGGGGAACAAAAAGAAAAAGAAATAGCAGCTGGCTTTAGCCTTATTGACTTTTATTGCTACAGCAATGTTTAACCTCTACAATATTAGGGAGCCCACCTGACTTTCCAGGATTGAACACTTCCAGTTCTGGAGATAGCCCCAGCACGCGGCAGGTAAGTTAAGCTATAAAGGGACCGAGTCATACCACCGTGGCTGAATACCCAGATCGCGTCACTGCATACAGAACCCCTAAAAAGTCTAGACATTTCAGAAGGTAAAAGATGATTCGCTTTTTATATTTAATTCATGATTGCACATCCAAAATTGAAATTGGCAGTTCGTTAGTTCATAAACGGCACTATCAAATGGAAAATTAAAGGTTTTAAAATGTGCTTAATTCATGATTAAGTGGCTGCAATCCTTCACTAATGCATTACGTTCTAGTTACGGGTCAAGCAGCTGTTTCCACTAGCTCTGCCTGAAAATCATCAAAAAGATGGAGAGTAAAGGCCATTTGTACCAAAGGACATCAGGTGCTTTCAGTTTTAAGGATTTTATGTTGTTTAGGTTCAAGCTAAATGGATTTAGGAGGGGCTAGAAACCGTAGAGCAGGAGTGGCCAGCTCCAATCCTCAAGGGCCATTAACAGGTCAGGTTTTAAGGATATCCCTGCTTCAGCACAGGTGGCTCAGTTATTGACTGTTGGGGGTCCTTGAGGACTGGAGTTGCCTACCCTTGCTGTAGAGTGATGGGTAGCATCTGCCACTTCTTCTTTTGTAATTCAAGTACAATTATTTTTAATATGGTCTCTTCATTTCTGTTATGGCAATATTAAACATTTTAATATTTGTGTCTAAAGAGTCCTCACTGTAACAGTTATGGTCTCCGGTAATCAGCTGCAGTACTTTTTTCTTGCAGATTAAATAGTGAGAAGGATTTCATTGCTTGCATATATAGTTCAACCTCTAGGAGTGATAACCATATTTTAGGGGCACATTTAGTGTATGTTCTGCTTCTAGCCTGTTTTCTTTTTCCTATGGCTGCCCTAGTTTCTTGTTACTGTGTAAAGTCCTAAAGCTGTCTGTCACTTAAGCCTCTATCCCCAGCACTTGGTACAGCCCTGCCTTAATTCCTGTTTGTTAGGCTGCTGTATTATTCTTTTCAAACTTGCAGCCATTGCTAGTGGTCCATCCCCAAGCTGCTCTCCCTGTGATAGCATTGTTCTTTCACCTTCCAGTAATTGATGCATCCCCAAAGTTTCTATTCATTTCTGTTTGTGCTCATAAATAAAGTTGATCGGAAATTCAAGGATGACTATTTTGCATGGAGGAGATTTACTGGTCGGTCAAATCTTACTGAGCCTCAGGGACCCTGGGACATCACAGTGTAGAACCTAGCCCATATTTTTCAAACATATGCATTGTCTCAAGTAGGTTCAGTACAGTAGGTCTGACCAATGTTCAGTTCTATATTTCCAAATAGTCAATACTACAGATGGGTACGTGTCACAATCCGCTTTTCTGGATTCCCTGCACCCCACCCCCCTCCCCCCCAAATGTGAAAATTCACAATAAGAATTCAAGATAAACGCAAAATTGGCTCATTTTGATGTGTAAACTATATTTGCGGTTATTTTTGCGGTAATAGTGCTGTCCCGCAGGTTTTTTCTTTTCAATGTATTTCTTTTTATTTTTTTTTCAAATACTTGCTAATTGTTTTATTTGATGTTTTACAAAAAGGGGTGCAGGGCAAGTGTATACTTTTTTTCAATTCAAACATTGGCAACAAATTTTCCCTTCTCTAGTCAATAGCAATTTGTGGATATGCGGACACGGTGCAAAGCGACCCATTTTATATGCCTATAGTGCTGTCATAATCTTTACTGTCCTCATGGGTGTCCGCAGGAGGGGGCAAGGGGGGCGCTTGCCCCCCCCTGGATCCAGGGCCGCCAACAGCGGGGGACAGAGGGCACTGGCGTGACAGGATTTAGCGCGCTCACGATGTGCAAGGAAGCGCGCGCGTCTCTGCAAAAAAAACAAAAAACCTCCCTTGTCTCCTGATTGGCTGGCGCGTGTTGGCACGCTGCCAGGATTTTTTTTTTTTTGGCCCTCGCAAGCTCTATCTGAGCTTGCATAGCGAGGCCCGCCCTTTCCTGCATGGAGCAAGTCAGGTGACTACTGCTCCATGCCACTCTCGCTTCCCCCTTGTCCTCCTGCTCTGATTCCCCCCCCCTGCTCCTATCCACCCCGTTCCAAAATCTTCCCCCTGCTCTGGTCCCCCCCGTTCTGATTCCCCCCCCCTGCTCCGGTCCCCCCTTCCCGTTCCGATTCCCCCCCTGCTCCGGTCCCCCCTTCCCATTCCGATTCCCCCCTGCTCAGGTCCCCCCCCCCTCCTGCTCCGCCCCCCCCCGTTCCGTTCCCCCCCCCCTGCTCCGATTGCCCCTTGTTGCGAGTGTCTGAGTTTGTGTCTGAGTGTGTCTGAGTGTGTCTGAGTGTGTGTGTGTGTGTCTCTGAGTGTGTGTGTCTGTGTGTCTGTGTGTGTGTGTGAGAGATCAGGGGGGAGGGAATGAATGTGAGGAGGGCGGATTCAGGGAGTGGGTTTGAGCCAGAGGGGGATAATTGATGGAGGGGGGAGAGTGAGGAGATAGGGGGTGTAATAGAGGAAGTGAGGAAGAGAGGGGTGAGGGGGGAGTGTGAATGAAGAAGAGAGGGGGTAAGAAAGAGATGGGGCTACACCTTGAGACTATCTGCATTAGAGTGGCACCAGACAGTGTGTGTGTGTGTGTGTGTGTGTGTGTGTGTGTGTGTGTGTGTGTGTGTGTGTGTGTGTGTGTGTGTGTGTGTGTGTGTGTGTGTGTGTGTGTGTCTGAGAGTGAGAGAGTGTCTGAGAGTGAGAGAGAGTGTCTGAGAGTGAGAGAGAGTGTCTGAGAGTGAGAGAGAGTGTCTGAGAGTCAGAGAGAGAGAGAGAGTCTGAGAGTGAGAGAGAGAGTCTGAGAGTGAGAGGAGGATTCTGAAGGGGAGAGAGTCTGAGGGGGGGGAGTCTGAGAGAGTCTGAGGGGGAGAGAGTCTGAGGGGGAGAGAGTCTGAGGGGGAGAGAGTCTGAGGGGGAGAGAGTCTGAAGGGGAGAGAGTCTGAGAGAGTCTGAGGGGGAGAGAGTGTCTGAGGGGGGGAAGTCTGAGAGGGAGAGTCTGAGAGGGAGAGTCTGAGAAGGACAGTCTGAGAGGGAGAGTCTGAGAGGGAGAGTCTGAGGGGGAAAGAGTCTGAGAGGGAGAGTCTGAGAGGGAGAGTCTGAGAGGGAGAGTCTGAGGGGGAGAGAGTCTGAGAGAGTCAGAGGGGGGGGAAGTCTGAGAGGGAGAGTCTGAGAGGGAGAGTCTGAGAGGGAGAGTCTGAGAGGGAGAGTCTGAGAGGGAGAGTCTGAGAGGGAGAGTCTGAGGGGGAGAGTCTGGTCTGAGGGGGAGAGTCTGGTCTGAGGGGGAGAGTCTGGTCTGAGGGGGAGAGTCTGGTCTGAGGGGGAGAGTCTGGTCTGAGGGGGAGAGTCTGGTCTGAGGGGGAGAGTCTGGTCTGAGGGGGAGAGTGTCTGAGAGGGAGAGACTGAGAGGGAGGGTGTGTGTATGTTTGTTTCTGTCTGTCTGTGAATGAATACAGAGACCAACCCACAGTCAGTCAGTCACCCACCCAAGTGTCAGTCAGTCACCCAAGTGTCAGTCACACACGAGTCAGTCAGTCACCCACCCAAGTGTCAGTCACCCACCCCATCACCCACACACCCCCCACACCCACTCTCTCTCTCTGTCTAGTTAAAATTATGCCCCCCCCTGAAAACATTTCTGCGGACGCCCATGACTGTCCTCCATCTATGTATACAATGGTATCTATATGGGATCTATACCGTAGGTTGTTAATAGGATTCTAACTGCCCACTTAACTCAAAACTCAAATATTATGTTTTTTTTATATTGCTCTTTTGCCCCAGTCACTAAAACAGCAGGAGAGTCTTCTCTCCCCCTATTACATAATATTCTAGTATAATATATTCTTTGTGAAGTACAATGTGTTCGTGGTGTCAGGTTCTTTAGGTAAAAGACTTAAGGCATTGTCACACTGCGTTTGGTTGTTGACTGCTGCAGAAAAACTTGCAAGACCATCAGACAGCACACACCCTATCAGTAGCATAACCTTCAGCTTCTCGTTACATTGATTAAAGACGTTTATTATTATTACAGTGGGAAGTTGCCAATAGATGCATACTTAATTTGAGAAGAATCGGAATATTTAATTACTGTTGACATAACTGCTCATATATTCAGCCTTTAAGAGGAGAACATAATGGTCAACGTGAACACACAGTTCAATCATTTGATAATGGCCTATCATATTTCTGGTTAAATGGCAAATTCATTGTATTCTGGGTTTTTTCACTGCCATTCTTCTTTATGCTGCAGCTTCTTTAACGGTTTCTAAAGATTGACATTTTTAATACTGTAAGAATAATTTAAGTGGTACTGCCTTTAGAAACCAAGAGTTCCTAAAAACAGTCATTTCAACAAATGTAATGGGCCATGTGAAACATCTAATGATAAAAAATAGTACTAGTAAATATCACTTTAATCTGTATACAATAGAACAATGCAGGTACATTGAGCCTGTTTCCCAAGACGTTTATCACGAAATTTATGGTACATCTGGCACAGGGACATAATGAATAATTGATGAAAGCCACATAGGAATTACCTAAAACAGAACTCTTCAGCCTCACGGCAATATGTTTAAATCATAGGGCTTTGACCTCTTATAAAACATGTACAGATTCAAGAAAGTCAGAGTACCTGTGCATATGCCTATGTATTTGTTTGTCCACTATGCTTTAGTGCAAGAGTGCGCAAACTTCGGGGCGCAAGTTTTTCGGGGGGGGGGGGGGGTGGTCCCACTTACAGAGGCCCCCGCTAACGTGGATGGAAAAGTGTGCCCAGACTCTGTTTTTTCAGCAGTATTGAAAACTAACTTTAAAATATGTTTAGTGTGAATAAAGGGGTTATTTTCTCTTTGCTCCTTTCCTGCCCTATAAAGATAAGATGCCACATGACTGTGGAACACCCATTTATAAAAACTTACTGTATGTACAAGCTGTAGTCATCATACCACATGTAGGAAACCAATAGTCCATCCTATGCGGTGCTAAATTAGTCAAGTCTTGAGAAAGGTCTGCGACGAGGACTGAACCGTTGACCACTGTTAATTACAGTAAATCACTTTATTTTTTTAACCTCAAACTAGTCATAACATTTTTAAATATGAATGGTATTCATTTGTTATCCCTTACATTTCTGAAGGGCATCTTCTCTGAAAAAAATCTCTATGCCTATTCTTGTTAAATATATACAGAATACACATTACATTTGTCCTACTAGATATGTACGTACTCCCTTTAAAGCATGTTGTGAAGTCCTTCCAATGTTCTTTTTTCTCTACATCAAAGCAAAGTGTTTATTTCTATATATAAGATTGTTGCCTGTTCCCCATTACTAAACATGTAAGGAATAAGACATATGTTCTATTCCAGCCATCAAAGAGCATGTAACATATTTTGCTTCTCTTCAGAAGTGTCTGGTCTACTTTGAAAATATGACATTTTTCATAGACTAGTGCCTATAACTACTAAGTGATGCTATTCTGTAAGACACCTTCTCGCACTGGGAGACACCTTTTTCGAATTAATGGGCTATAAAAGGAGTCTTCTGGAATAGCTTTATATCGTAAATATGAGCCAAGATGTCTCTAAATTTAAGGTCGATTCATCATCCCAGTGATCCAAAAATGTGAAGGAGCAAGGAAGTAACTTTAGAAAAACTAAAGCACTCAAATGTAAAAAAAAATACATCAAATAAAAAATGGCAAAAAAATTATAATTTTACTAATATTAGACTAGAGACAGGTGACATAGCAAAAGTAGGAGGAATAGCCGCACTCTTGTTTCAATAGATCGTAAGATGATTTATTGCAATTCATCAAGACAGAAACACAGCACAACGGTTCGTGCCGAGTGTTAACCCTTCTTCAGGGGTGCCAACCAAATGTATAAATCAAATTAGAGAAAGAGATATATGCAACATGTCTATACTATACACTCATGAAAGGTAGAAAAATACACAAACTGTGTACATTCTGTATGTGAAAAATAAACGGATACAGTATCAGAGGGGTAAGGCCAGCTCTCCTACTGTCTATAAAGCCTCGGGTACAGTGGGCGCGTGACGGAGCATGTGGCGTCGCGCACGCCTGTCGGCCGAGCGATCTGTGACCCGAGATCCACAGTGACGGGGAGGCATGGCCGTGACGTCACAAGGCTGGTTTGCCCTCATTGGCTGAACCGCACGTGACCCGGCCGTCGCGCGACAAAAACAGAATCATTCGTCTGCTGAAAAATCTGCCGCTCGGTCGCGCTTCCTCGTGTGCGCGCACTATGGCCAGCCCCTATAGATCCCCTGCATTGTGTTAGCGCCTTCGCTCGCACCATGGCTGCGACCTAAATTCTCTCTACTTACCACTTAGATTGTAAGCTCTTCGGGGAGGGGGCTCCATGTCCTATTGTTTTGTCTGAAGCGCTTATTCTCATTGTGTTATAATATTATGTCAAGTCTATTGTAAAGCGCTATGTACATGGATGGCGCTATGTAAATAAAGATATCGGTACATTGAAAAAGATCACAGAAACTGCACTGGTAGATGGTGGAGTAACCAAAAGAAGGAGACACAGATCCCAATCCCCCATACAGGATCAGAACAAAGATGCCAGGTAAGTGTAATAAAAAAGAAGAAAGAAAAACAGCTGCACTGGTAGACAATGTATCCACTGCGCTGAGAATTCAAAGAAAACAAGAAAAACCCCAACTGGGAATCATATTAAGGGGGAAACAAAATGCAAAATGAAAAGAAGGAGCTGGACAGCAGAGAAAATAATTCAGATAAAGGGGCAACATTTCTGGAGGGGGGGGGGGGGGAGGAGGGGGGGGTCACACACACCCTGCTTCAGGCCCGTTCCCACATGTAAAGCAAAAGTGGTACTTCCCTTCTCCTCTTTAAAAAATGCTCCCAGCAATGTACAGGAGGTAGAAGTGTTCAAAAGTCCTCTGTGGCTCAAAGAGTCCACTTTAGATCATTACTGATGGTGATGCCAATAAATGACCTATACTGACCACAAAAATGACTAGCATACAGATGCCTGTTACATATAAAGGTGGGTGTTTTGCCCTCATGATATTTGTAAAAATGGGGCAGTGTGTAAGAATGGTTTAGTACATTTCTTCCCCCCCCCCACCAGCCCCCCAATAAGCTAATTATAAGTAACATTCCTTAATGTATTCTAGGAATTCAGAGGTGATTAAATAGATAGGTCTAGGATTATATGCAATGCGTGGGCAGAAAAATACATTTCAAAAGTCTTTTTTTTTACTGTTAATTGAACTTGTTAAAAACACTGCGGGAGATGTATCAATATAAAGGAGGTTTGCTCATCAGAGTGCACCATTTTGTAATGACTCCAGTGGTAAATACCATGAATACAGCACATTAATGATTTCTTACATTTCATGCAATTTACAGTATTATCCAAGGAGATGGGTAATCGTTCTGATGATGTTAAAGCAAATAGAATGACAAACATCCTGTTATAATATATGCACATGGGAACAAAATTGGAGGACGGCACCTTTATCTATTACAAAAAGACACGAGAGAAGAAAAACAATACTATGTTTTTCATACTAAGACTGTACAGTGATGCTGATGTGGCACAGCTGGGTAACAAATCTTTCATAAACACATTGAACTAAGAGGTTCTTAAAATAACTAACTATCTAAGCTGCAGTAAAAATATAAAAACACATTTCAGATGCCTGTCTTGTAAAAAACAAAAAACAAAAAAAAAAAAAACCAGCTACAAAGAAAGTGTATGCATCATGAATTGTTGCCATGTGGCCTGGGAATGTCACTTAACTACCGGCCCTCCTCCCGTGACGTCTCTGCATGACGTGGTGGCGTGTTGCCATGGCCACGTGTTGCTACGTGGCATAGCCATGATGCCGCAGGGTCACATGATGCCGCAACGTCGATGGAGGGGGGCCGCTGCGAAAAAGGTAAGTCTTACAAAGGACCCGCTCTATGCCCCAGCAATCAGTGTCATTGTTTTGGGGAAGAGCAGGGGGCCTCTGTAACTGCACTGCGTAGCGCCAGCCCGCACGCCCACAGAACTAGCACAAGAGGGCATTTGCCCTGTGTCCTGATGGCCCACTCCACCCCTGATTGTTGCCCATAGATTAAGGAATTTATCAAGAGTAAAATTCTGTATGTTAATATTACAGATCCTCTGGACCGTGTGGTGTTCACTAGAGATCCGCCTTGGATCGGCCGGTACCTTTGGTCCGTGAATCAGACTCAAAAAGGGTGCTCTGACTTTTTCTGATTTTTGTTCTAACACTAAAAATCCACATGGATTTATAATCTGCGGTCGAACTGTTAAAAATCCGCACTCAGATTAAATCCGTGTGGGGAGAGCGCAGATTCTTAAAAATCCATGGTGCGGATTTCGGATTCAATATGGAATCCGAGTGCGGATTCTTAAGAATCCACCCTCATTGTATCCAATGGCAGATTCTAGACGCTTAGCTTGTGGTAGTTAGGACGCCTCTACCCGTCGAGGCGTCCTAACTACTGCAAGCTAAGTGTTTGGAACAAGACCGTGTGGGTGACTCACTTCATTCTAAGCTGCAAAGTTGGACTGGTGATCCAAAACTTATGTGAGACACCCACCTCTAACTCATAAACGGAAGAAAGGGAGGTACCATTGCCTTCTTTTTGACTTTGGGAATGGGCCTGAAGATGGAGTTCATCCTCTGAAACGTTGCCCCCCTTATTTAGTTTGCTCCGCCTGTTTGCTCCCTCCTGCCCTGTTCATTTTTCTTCATTATGCCCTTTTTGTGTATGGAGTTATCTAATCACGATCCCAGAGCAAAATTGCTGAGACCTGATGGCGCGCTAGGCTGGGTAAATATTGCTACATGTCGTTCACTCTTTTCTTTTTGATGTTATAGTATGTCCTCCTTTTTTTGTGCTTTTGGTTCATAATTTCACTTTTCTGTATGTAGATTTATGCACGTTGTGATTATGTATACCACACATTACAATCAGTTATGGTGGGTCCATGTTAAAATGGATTTGAAGCAAACGGTAACACACTGTGTGCTTATTTGTATGTCATTTCCCCGAATCCCTAGCTGCAGTGGAAGCATTATTTGCCAAGATATAATGGGGGAAAGCAGGGTGGCAGACATGTCGGAGATGTGAATGTGCTCACAAGTTATATTCGTTTTGCTGATTTTGTATACACTTTTGAATTGGCTGATTGCTGTTCTTCGGTAAATTATTTTCTTTGCAAATGGCTCGTTTCTCGTGTATCTTTTCCGTTTGAGTGCTGAGAACTTCTTGTATGGCTTGTAGAAATATATTATGTTGACTGCAGGTTCTTTGTCTGTACAGAGAATGAGCTAACTAAACACGGGCGGTAAGGATGTCTGCTCTCAGAGCCCCTCTTCATGGTTAGAAAAAAAAGGAAGCGCAAACCATCTGCTTTTTAATGTAAACTTTGGCAGAAGACAGGTAAATATAAATGAAAATGTAAAAGGTGGGCTAGCAAGAAGGGAACGCAAGTAAAATGACACTCAAATGATTGTCCTGCGGGCAAAGCTTTATCTCCCCTACTTCAGTTGGCTTATTGGCTGTTGCACAGACACAGCACAGAGCTACTTATTTAGCAACACTCGTCCTAGTGGAGACACTGTATTCCATGCACAGATGTAACCATGAGGATTAGTGCAATTACAAATCAAGGCATATTCAAGTGAAACATATTGTCAGTGCATATATTTTTCTGCATCAGTGCTGGTTTATGATTCATCAGAATACTTATAGCCACAATAACGTCTGCTCTCTATTTTATTTTTTATTTATTTTTAACCTCCCCTACCCCTACACCTTAAAAAAAAAATCATTACTAGATGGGAACCAGAGAGAAATAGTGAGGTTTGGCTCCAGGGATCTCTTTGTTACTGAGATACCTGCCGGTGAATTAAACAAACTTGTGGTTCAAATCTTCCATATGATGGTTGGCCTAGGTGATGTGGGAGATTTAAACACCAAATAAATAACACCGGTACCTTTATGGGTTAAGTATCTCGGCATCCACGGGTCAGTCCCTACAGCTAAAAATAATTTGGTTCAGCTGCAGAGACTCCCCGATTCCCATCCTGAGTAAAGGGGCGTTAGGTAGAATGATCGCTGCTTTATCCGACTCAGACGTTTGGGAAATCCAGGTGGCATTTTATAATTTTGCAGGGATTCAAAAATGATAGATTGGTTAGAACAAAATGGAAAGATCTAGGCCTGGCAACTCCAGTCCTCAAGGGCCAGCAACACGCTGGGTTTTTAGGATATCCCTGCTTCAGCACAGGTGGCTCATTCAGTGGCTCAGTCAAAGACTGGGTTATCATGAAAACCTGACTTGTTTGTAGCCCTGGAGCACTTTTGTTGCACATCCCTGATCTAGTGGCCTTACTGTCCTGCCACAAGACAACTTAAAGCACCGGACGAACCATTGCAGCCTTCTTATTTTAAGTACATGAGCTGTAAGGTTTCCTCTAGCACTGGAAGGTTGGTTCTTATGCAAAGAACAGCTGTAGGGCACATGGAAAACTCATGGAAGTGAATTGTATTACCGTACCTTACCGTTGCGTGCAAGCAACATGGGTGATTGGAAGTTTGGCAAGATTCACTAATGTTAAAAAAGTGATCCACAGTAAACGTTTTAAGCTGTAACTTCATATAAACGTTTTAACCTATTTTACTATATACAGTATGAGAATACTCACTTTTTAAATAGATTATTTTAAATATATTTATTACTCATGTACTTGCAACCTTCAATTGTCAGGGATTCCATGTTTTAGTATCTGCACTGGTCCTGCAGAAATGTAGATTTGTTGTAGGTTGTCATACCTTTTAGGGGAAGAACACTAGAGACTCTACATTAAATTATAATATACTGCAGAGCTTTCAAAACCGCATATGTTTCTTCTTCAAATGAACACAAAGTACATGAATACATAAGTACCTGTACATTTGAGCAAGGTTTCAAACCTCTGTACACTGCATATTCAGCTATGAAAAACGCCAATGCTGGTCCCCTAAAAGCAATCAATCTGATGGCCATAGAGTAATGTCTTGTAACTACTTCACTGATAGCAGAGCCAGCCAAACACATTTTTTTAAAGAGGGCTCAATGTTCCACCTTGATTTTCTTGGTGGACACAGAGTTGTACTGCATTGGCCACCTTCTGCACTCATGTGCAAAGAGCCAGCCTTTCAGACTGACCACCTCAGTCACAGAATGTGGACATTCTCTATTGAAGTGTTTTTCAACGGGTGGTTTCTAGGAATCCTTGTGTTCCCCTAGCATCCCTAAAGGGTTCTGTGCAACTTTCAGGTCATTTGAAAATTGTACCAAACACAGAAGAATTTACAATACATCTGACCTCAGACGTGCCATTAGAGAGGGTTGGGGTTCCTTACAATGCATCTGATCTCAGATGCGCTATTAGAGAGGGTTGGCGTTCTACAGAATTTCACAATATAATTATACAGTTCCTTAACCAAAAAAAAGTTGAAAAACAGTGATGTATTGACATCAATGAATCATCCCATGATTACAGAGAATGCAGCAAGTCTCAACATTTTCCCATGCAACAATAGGAAAGACTGTTGTTATTAATGTTATACATAAATGGTGGTTACTGCAAAAAAACGAACAAACAAAAAAAAAAAACACCATAGGATTGTCATACAAAAATTTCTGAGGCATAACTACATTTTTTGGGCCCCCTGCAATTTTTTTTTTAAAGAACCCCTCTAAGAAAAACTGCTAAATAAATCTAGAGTTTCCACTGGGGCCCCAGTGTCTGCAGCCTTGCGAGCTCCCCCCTCTTTCACCTCCCTTCATACACATTCTCCCATCCATTTCACTCCCCCTTCTCACCCACCCCCATCATAATTTGATACCCCCACTCACTGTCCTCCTCACTCCCTCCCAGGTATCACTCTATCCCCCTCACTCTCCCCCTCTTCCTCACTGTCTCACTCTTCCCCCCTTTCCTCATCCTCAATCCCCCTACACACAACTTAACTCTCCCTCCCTACACACACACACACACACTCACACATACACACTCACACTCACACACACTCACACACTCACACTCACACACTCACACACTCACACACTCACACACTCACACACTCTCTCTCAATCCCTCTGCACACACACACGCACACACATACACACTATCCGCCAACTCTCTAAGAATTTTACCTTGCGAGGGAGGGATGGGTGGAGAAAGGGAAGTAGATATGACTGCTCCTGTTGGGGCGACTTCTGGGCGTGGAAACGCGCCGAAAGAGCAATTGGCTGCAGAGTGACTGCCCTGCCCCCGCGTAGGGTTGCCAGGTGTTCAGTATTGAACTGGACTGTCCTGTATTTAAATACTCTGTCCAGTAAAAAATGAGAGGTACTGCAATATTGGATATGTATGTGTCCGGTATTTTCCTCCCTGGACATAGTGACCTGACGCACATTTCACCATTGAGTCCAGTATTTCCGGAGAAGCCACCTGGCAACCCTGGGCCCCGCGTCAAGCAGTCCCCAGCAGCAGCCAACGCTGAAGATGGGCCTGATCTCTGGCCTCACCAGGCCCAACATCCAGCACTGGTATGGCAGGGTCCCCCCCACACTCTCAAGGCCCCACCCCCATGGGGTTTAGCGACACAGTAATACGGTAAAACGTATACCAGTAATATATACAGTCATAATGCAATGACAAAATCACTGACACAATGTGCAGTTGGTTGGTTTATAGATAACGACAGTTGTGCATAGATCATCAAAACTGTTTGAAATTCAAACTTTCTGATCTTCGCTACCTACTTTGATCCTACTTTGTAAACATTGTGAATATGTATGGAAAACATGAAATAGCACATTCATACCATCTTTTGACAATTTGCAGATAACGTTGTGGAAAATATGCTATGCTAGAAAATAAAAGAAGCTGAAATTCATACAGATTTTATTGATTGAAGTAATTGGAACACTCATCTCCACAGTCCAGACCTGAATATATTTGATCTAGGCATCTGATCTCAAATTCAGATACACTACATATTTTTGCATTAACCTCTCTCAGTGCTGCATGGGTGTGTAGTACAAGATGTTCGCATCAACACTGACATGTTAAACGTATCTGCACTCTAAAAATTACTCTTGTTGAAAAAAATAGAAAAAAGAGCCCAAACCTCATACTGCAGTATTTAATAAAAAATGTCAAAAAATAGAAGAATCACACTCTCAGACATCCGTGAATCAGACAGCTTAAAATACAGGGGCTAGTGTGCAGCATTGTCAGTGTTCTTTGAGCATCCCCGGAGTCCTCCATCAATGTCACCACAGTCAGATGGACCGTGCAACAGGGATTTCTTCCGCCTACTCATACAATCACTCCCTCGCTGACGAAGAAAAGTTTCCTCGAAACGCGTAGGGGTTGTTTTCTGTTGGCAATTTCTGTGTGAGGGCAGCTGGCATGGTGTGGCGACAGCAAAGCGAGCGAAGGAGTGATCGTGTGTGTGTGTGTAAGCGGAAGAAATCCCTGGAGTGCGGTCAATCAGACTGTGGTGACGTCAAGACACATAACACGTTGTGGTGCGGAAGGACCAAGGTTTCCCACATTTATGGAGGACTCGGAGGACGCTCAAACAACACTGACAACACTGCTCACTAGCCCCTGGACTTCTAGTGGTCTCATTCACAGATATCTGCGGGGGTGATTCTTCTATTTTTTGCCATATATACACTATGAGGTTTTCACTCTTTTTTATCATTGTTTTCTATAGTGCTTTCGGGGGATTTGGGGTTTGTCTCCTTTCTGAAGAGAACTGCATCCTCTGGACTGGATTAACACATTTGGACTTGATATGTATATACATGTATTTTTGTGAATTTATTCTATATGTGTGCACCTCATTTAAAAAATATATTGTATATTACTATAGGATTGAAATCATGTTTTTAAGCTAATTTATATCTGGTTTTAGCACATGTGGTTGTGGCTATTATAATTTGATTGTTAATATTGTATATGCATTTATTCTCTTTTCCCATTTATAGCCCAGAGTTGTACAGTATCTAGAGTGGTTTAGAATTGATTATTTATTTGGAGTTTTTATTTAACTGGTCATTTAGTATATTTATGCTGCTATGATAGTTTAAATATGCAGTTCCTCTTAGCACCATATATTGTACTGCAATTAAAGCTGTAAATAGTGCCACATGTACTAGACAATTTTTTTAACACATTGAAGAACGAAAAGAAATGTAATTTAATACATTTGCCCACTCAAACCTTTAAAATAATATTTTTTTTAAATCACCTAATATACGTGTACAAGATATACTCTGTTTTTAAGAGCTCCCAACGAATGCAGACAAAGTAATGCAGTAGTCGGGGCCAATTATGAAGAACAGATTTTACTTGAATTCACAGAAATAACTGACCAAAACAGGATAAGAAAATATCCGATGAGCCAAAGCAGTAACTGAGGAAACCACAAGAAACAACCCAGTACCAAAATGCACGAGCAAGAATTAAATATACAGACAATCTGCACAAGTATAACTGAAGAAAATGTACCTGTGATATGGTGAAGAAGACTATTGAACATCACAAACCCTTAAAGAAGACAAATCAGTGACTTGTAATTGAGAAGAAGCAAATCATGGCACTCGAGCAAGACTATGGATTAACAATACAACACTATATACGTATCATAAAGAGAGTTGAGGACTCCTACAAAAAGTAGGAGAAAAAGGAGAAGAAGGACCATGCGTCCTCTCAGAAGAAGTGGCTAAGGCAATAAAACCCACGAAGAATATAAAGGCCCCTGGAGAAGTTGAAATTACAATTGAAGTCTTGAAAGAAGCTGGGGAAGAAGTAGAGAAAATCCTTACAAGCTGTTTGAATAAGAGGACAATTGCAGAACAATGGCAATGCCATACTGTAGTTATACAGTACTTGCCTACAATAAAGGAGGCAGAAGACTTCAAGAAGTACAGCCCCATCAGTCGACTTTGAATAAGACAAGTAAAGGTTCCCCACCAAGATAGCACTTCAGTGTAATCTTGAAACTTAAAGAGACCAAATTCAGTTAAAAAAAAAAGTTACAATGTATTTAAACACCACATCAAACATACAGTAAGAGAGCGCCAAGATTTTTTATGTAGATACTAACTCAGTGTTTTTCAACAGGGGATCTTAGGAACAGGGTTCCCCAGGCATCCCTAAAGGGTTCCCTGCAATTTTCAGATCATTTCAAAATGTTACCAAATACAGAAGAATTTACAATGCATCTGATCTCAGACGCGCTATTAGAAAGGGTTGGGGTTCCTCAGGGTACACAATATAATTATAGGGTTCCTCTAGCAAGAAAAGTTAAAAAAAAAACACGACTAACTAATCATCTGCAACAGACTTATTATTTATTTATTTATAAAATGTTTTACCAGGAAGTAATACATTGAGTGTTACCCCTCGTTTTCAAGTATGTCCTGGGCACAGAGTTAAGACAAATAATACATGGTTACAAATACAGTTACATAAATGAACAGGGTATACATTATATACAATACATTGCATGCACAGCTAGAGGAGATGTATATTATAGGCTTATGTAACAGTTACAGACCAGATTAAAATGTGAGACAGTCTTAGTTTTGAAAGAACTGGTGGTGGATGTGAGACTCCTGTAGGTTGTTCCAGTTATGGGGTACACGGTAAGAGAAGGAGGAGCGGCCTGTTACTTTGATGAGCCTTGGGACCATGAACAGTCTTTTGGAGTCTGATCTCAGATGATAAGTGCTGCATGTGGTAGGGGTGAGGAGCTTGTTCAGATAGATGGGTAGCTTGCCCAGAAAGTATTTGAATGCAAGACAGGAAAGGTGAACTTTGCGTCTAAACTCGAGTGATGACCAATCTAGTTCTTTGAGCATTTCGCAGTAATGTGTGTTATAGTTGCATTGGAGAACAAAACGACAAATTGAATTGTAGATGGTGTCAAGTTTGCCAAGGTGGGTTTGGGGTGCCGAGCCATATACTATGTCTCCATAGTCTATAATTGGCATTAGCATCTGCTGTTTGACACGCTTTCTGACCAGCAGGCTTAGGGAGGATTTGTTCCTGTAAAGTACACCTAGTTTGGCATAGGTTTTGGATGTCAGGGTATCAATGTGCATTCCGAATGTTAAGTTGAAGTCAAACCATATGCCCAGGTATTTAAAACTAGTAACAGGAGTTAGGGTGGTGTTAGCGTTGGTTCTGATCTGGAGCTCAGTCACTGGAAGCTTTAAAAATTTAGTCTTGGTCCCATATACCATTGTTACAGTCTTGTCAGTGTTTAAAAACAGTTTGTTTTGGGAAATCCAGTTTTCGAGTCTCAAAAAGTCAGACTGAAGTATGTGTTGAAGGTCGGAGAGGCTATGGCTGTGTGCATATAGGATTGTGTCATCTGCATACATGTGTATTGAAGCTTCCTTACAAGCTGTGGGAAGATCATTGATGAACACTGAGAAGAGTGGGGACCAAAGAACAGAGCCTTGCGGGACACCACAGGTGATACCCAGGGGGTTAGAGTTGGAGCCTGAGATGGACACATGTTGGGATCTTCCTGATAGGTAGGACTGAAACCAGTTATAAGCATGCTTACCTATTCCAGAGCTTTGGGGTTTGTTAAGCAGGATAGCATGATCAACAGTATCAAAAGCCTTTGCAAAATCTAGGAATATTGCACAAGTGAGTTGTCCCTGTTCCATTCCACATTGGATTTCATTGCAAACATTTAGCAGGGTAGTTACGGTAGAGTGTTTGGGGCGAAAGCCAGATTGGAATTGGCTAGGGAAATTTGTCTTGGTATATTCTCGCTAAATTGGGAGTGGACACATTTTCCATGACTTTGGATAGGATTGGGAGAAAGGAGATTGGCCTGTAGTTTGAGACAGTGTTTTTGTCCTCACTTTTGAAGATTGGGACAACTCTGGCAGTTTTCCAGGTCTTAGGGATATGGCCTGCAGACAGGATAGAGTTGACTATGGAAGCAATTGGTTTGGCAATTGCTGGGGCACCAAGTCTTAGGAACCTAGATTGTAGTTAGTCAGGTCCACATTGGTTGCTTAGTTTTAATTTGAGGAGCGCTTGTGTAATCTCCCCTTCGGATACTGGGCCAAATTGAAAATTGTGGGCAGTATTGGGAGGGGTGGGGCTATATGGGTACTCCCAGGATGAGATTCAGGTTTGTGGTTTGGGTTACGTTTCGCTAATAAGTTAGTAGCACACCCCACAAAGTAATCATTGAATGCATTTGCAATGTCAGTGGGGTTTGTCAGAGTAATACCACCCTTAGTGATATTACTTGGATGTTGATGGTTAGAAGGCTGGAATATATTGTTTATATCCTTCCAGAAGTTAGCTGGGTTTGATGTATTCTGGTGGAGATTGTCAGAGTAATATTGTGCTATTGCATGCCTTGTTTGCCTTGTGCACATGTTCCGCAGGCATCTGTTGTGATTGAGATCCTTGGTAGTTCCAGTTATTTTGTTGCTTTTCCACAAGGCATCTCTGAACTGGTAGAGTACTATAAGGTCAGGTGTAACCCATGGAAGGTGGGCACCCCATACCCTTATTCTGCGTAGTGGAGCGTGGGTATCACAGTTTTAAGAACTCGGATTGGAAATAGTCGAGCGCAGAATCAGGGTCGGGAATTAAATCAATTCTGTGCCAAGGGCAGTTGGTAAGATCAGCCAGAAACTGTTGTGGGTTAAAGTTTCTAAATGTTCTAGTGAGGAGAACATTAGGGCTTGATTGGGGCAATTTAATTTTCCTTACACAGTACACTATTGCATGGTCACTGAAAATGTCAGGAAGGATGCCAGAGGATTGGATTCTGCTGGGATTTGAGGAGAGAATCCAGTCAAGCAAGGAATAGTTGTGCGATTTCAGGTTTTTCCGTGTGGGTTGGGAAATGAGTTGTGATAGGTTAAGAGATTTGATTTGTATCTGGATTTTGTGGTTTTTAGGGTCAAGCCAATTGAAGTTGAAATCCCCAAGAACTAGCAGCTCACTCTTCTCATTCAAAGAGGAGATGGAGCCAAGAAACTGGGTGATATCAGTCAGGGACTGTAGAGGGGCTTTAGGGGGGCAGTAGATGCCAGCAAGCAAGATGGGCTTAGAAAAGGGAAGGCAGATTTTGCCAACTAGGATTTCAAAAGAGGGTGGGCTTGGGGCAATTTAGCAGTGTAAATTGTAAGGTGTCTGCAATATAAAATAACACCCCTCTTCCTCTCTTTGACCTATCTCTCCTAGAAATGGAGTATCCCTGAATGGCAATATGTGCATCAGGGTTTTAGGGGTTAGCCATATTTCTGTAAGAATGATGGATTTTGGTTTATGCATAAGGCACTATGCTCTTAGTTCATCCAGTTTGGGCAGCAGGTTCTGGATATTTATATGGATGACAGATAGCCCTTTTTGGAATTTGAAGGGGGTATTCTCAGGGGTATGGGACAGAGTAGAAATGGGAGGGCTTGGGTTAGGTTCAATATCACCTGCTAAAGAGAGTAATAGTAGGAGTAGAAATTTGACTAGTTGTTTGGAAGTTGTAACTTTATGATGTTTGCCATTTGAGTGAGCGGTGGGTTGGTGTGCTGGTTTTCAGAGTTCTCCACCAACATTCAGTAGATAGTGCAAGGCTTTTGAGTAATCCAGGGTGTATGGTGATGTTGGGCATCGGCCAGGAGGAGTTTGTAGTGGATAGAGGGAGTAATATTTCCATGAGGCCACGAGAAAGAACAAAGTTGAGATACATACCAGGTTCATTATGTCAGAGATAGGTAAGGCTGAGTCAAGGGTCAGCGCTTAGGCGCTGACCCATGCTGAGGCACGCTGACGCTTGTCAGTGAGCCCCTGCAGCCACAATGAGAGCGGCTTTAGCAGGGCTCGCGCACGCATCCACAGGCATGCGGAAGCATAGGTCTTATACAATTTTTAGTTTTTCATTCTCACGGGACCGCAGGGCCGGTCCCGTGAGCGGTTCGCCCAATGAGGGCGAACCAGCTCCGTGACGTCACTGGCCCGCCCCCGACACGCCCCCGGACGGCGCGCGAACTAAGGACAGGGAAAGCACCCGCTTTCCCTCAGCGCGCCTCCGCACGGCTGCAGTCTCTATGGACTCAGCCTAATGCTGCATGGAGCCGTTTTGAGCCAAGTGTGTGTGCAGACTAAACAGCAGCATTTCCTTGTCAAATGTTTTTCTGCATTGCAATGCTTGGGTCTATGTAGTGGGCTGAGTTAGTAGTAGTGCAGGAGGTAGTTGTGTGCAGTCAGTGTTGGGTGAGGCTGTAGTGAAATAAGTTGTAAAGGGGTGGGGGATTAAATTGTGCAGGCTAACAGCAGGGATCATAGTGTGGTCAGAGTAGCTCACCGTTTGTTGCCTTGTATAGAAGAGTTAGTAGAAAGATGCAGTCCCCCGTCACCTCTAGTCTAACTATATAGTATCACTTAAAATGATCACTTTAAATGCATCACTCTTAAGATGCCAATGCAGGGGGTTGTTAGTTTTATACATCTAAAGCAGTCACATGACCCTCCCCCCTCCCCAATAAATCAGCTTGTTCCAGTTGGTCAATTAGCAGCACTCAGTTAAGAGGGGGCGGCAGGGAAACCACACCTTTTGATATTCAAACATACCAAAAGATCAATAATACAAGCCGGGTGGGTAATTCTTTTAAAACAGGGCTTGCAGATCAGGGACATACCAAAAGATCAATAAGACTTTGCCCAGCTGAGAGAACAAGCAGGATTTTTCAGTGGGTGCAGCATTATGAACCACATCTAAGTTATACAATAAGTGATTTCTCGAAGTAATGAATATGATCTACCACTCGGTTTAGGATTCGTAGATTACGGGGGAAAAAAACATTGGATCCTGTCTACACCTCAGTGGTTTTAAATGCTTTAACAAGACAAAGTGTACATTGATATTTTAAGATTAGATTACATGAAGATACAAGCAAGATAAGGATCAGCAAGGGAGTGTGGCAGGGAGACACTGTGGTACCAAAGTATTTCACAGTAACACTTTAATAATTGTACAAGACATTGCATTGGGAAGAAAAATGAATCAAAATGAAATGGTGAATACTTGAGTAACGTACAATTTGCAGATTACTTTATTTCCACCTCAAGTCCTGAAGACCCCAGCAACAAATTGGATATTCGCCAAAGCACATACAGATGCAACTGCCGGTTGTTGACTGCTTGCCAAGGAAAATCTGTGACCATCTCGCAGTAACTCATGAGATGGTCCAGAGCAGGCTGTAATGGCCCATCGGATTGACACAGTGGGGGTCCTTGCGTTTGAATGGGACTCATAGCCCGGTAGGATTCACACAGCGCGAGTCCCATTTAAATGCAGGGACCCCCCGGTGTACATAAACAAATGCCCACAAACCTAAATGAACTGAAGCAAGGTTGTGGGTGAGTGGGCCAAAATTCCTCCACAACGATGTGTGAGACTGATAAAGTCATACAGAAAACAATTACTTCAAGTTATTGCTGCTAAAGGTGGTTCTACAAGGTATTGAATCATAAGGTGTACTTAGTTTTTCACACATGGTTTCTTTATTTTGGCTTTATTTTTGTTAAATAAATCATGACACGGTGTGATATGTCATATGTTGTTGTTCATCTGAGGTTGTATTTACCTAATTTTTAGACCTGCTAAGGAACAGATGATTGTTATTATGTCCTGATATGTACTGTAAAACCATGGAATTCAAAGAGGGTGTGCTTTCTTTTTCACATGACTGTATATATAAAGAGAGATAGAGAGAGAAATGATCTGGCTGTCTCCCTGCAGTAGTGCTACAAATCGCTTCTGCATGTGCGCATGTAGTGCCGCTACGTTGCTACGATGACATGATCGGAAGTGCTGCAGTTTCTGGTATAATTGAGGCCTCATGTAAAGAAAGCACATCATTTGCATGCCACTTCCCAGAATCCCTACCAGTAGCTGAAGTGGGAGCACTGTATGGTAGGAGATAATGGGGAAAGGCAGGGTTGCAGACCTGTCAGACATGTGAATGTGCTCATAAGTGATTATTTTTATTTGCTAGAAGAAAGAAGAAATACTGTGGGATGCGCATCAATTAACACGTTGATTTTTTACAGCATTTACGGTTGCAATAACCTTGTCTACGTGTGTGTGTGTGTGTGTGTGTGTGTGTGTGTGTGTGTGTGTGTGTGTGTGTGTGTGTGTGTGTGTGTGTGTGTGTGTGTGTGTGTGTGTGTGTGTGTGTGTGTGTGTGTGTGTAAAAAACAAACAAACACAAAAGAAGCTTGGATTACTGCCCAACAAGTACTGCAATCAAACAAAAATATATGTATTGTATTTTGGTAAAATGTTTATTTTTCATGAATAGGAGTGAGGACTTTGAGAGTTTTGAAGCTATAAAATGATTCATTTAACACTTGTGAACTGACGGCTGTAACTTGTCATTATATCGTTATTTTTCAATGTTGGAATGCTCTAACGAAAATATATAGAGAGAGAGCAAACATTTTAAATAGAACAAGTTATGGGCTGAAATAAACTACTGTATACAGTATTATAAGGACAACAAAAATCAAGCACCAGAATTAGGGCCAGGTTACTTGTCAATAAAATAGGATAATGAATGATATTATACCCTACCCCCTGTTATTCATGCTTTGGCAATACTGAAATGTTATTCCGTCATGCCAATAAAGCTGATTTGATATTGGTTTAAAAGATATATATTTATTTCAATTTTTTAATAACGCGCTACTCACCAAGAAACTCAATACATATATACACACACACACACACACACACACACACACACACACACACACACACACACACACACACACATGATATATGATGAGCTACAAATGGAAGGCAGTAGGAAGGTTAAGTTCAGTGGATTGCAGGCCTCTCCGTATAAACCAACGTTATTAAATAAACTTGGATGGACAGCAGCAGAAGGTCAATATAGTAACTCAAATGATGCAAGTAGATATCCAATTAGGGGGAATAGCAAGTGAAAGGCACATGGACCAAACTGAGGAGAAACCTTAGAGACTGTGATGAGTACAAGAGAGGCTCTTCTTTCATTGTATGTGAACTTGGTGAGGAGTAGAAGAGACAATTTATTTAAGCAGATGACAGCCAAGGGAATGTTCACGGTAAACAAGGTCTGATGAACATGACCCCTGTGCAAACAGTGATCTGTGTCAAGAGGCCGCATGTGAAATTCAGTGACGTGTGCCAATCAGAGTACAAACTACTGGAACATGTAGTACAGGGCTATTTCTTCAACGCTGAATCGGTTGATGCCTTGGTGCTGCACAGACAGGATACTGCACGCTTGCTGTTTGTAACAAGCGTTAGTATCTAAACTTGTGACAAAGTTTGGCAATTAAATAACAAGTTTGTCAAAGGAATGGGTAAAAGTTTACTGCACTGTGCAATCATTAAATTGTATCAGCTGAACGATTAGTTTTACATCTAGGGGTACATCTCCTAAACTAACTGTAGGTAACCAATCCTCAACCCCCACCCAGGCCAGTTTCTCGGGATATCCCAGCTTCAGATATCACATTCACCCGTGTCTAAAGAAGATGCCAGGTATATACTGTATTGCTATGCAAAATATAATACTTGGCATCTGCGTTAAACTCATGGGATCTTTTGTAAATCAGTATTGCTGACCTGAGGAAGAGAGGAAAACTCCCAGAAGCTTGTCTTATGATATCTATTGTTAGGTCAAAAAGGCATCACCTAATAGGATATACACACACACACACACACACACACACACACACACACACACACACACACACACACACACACACACACACACACACACACACACACACACACACACACACACCCCACTGTGTTTTTACCTTATTTTATTGCTTGGGTGTAGTTTTTTCTTGTGTTGATATTGGCCTGCAGCCACCTTAGGCTAGTAGGGCTCATGGTCAGTACTGCAGAGGGGGTAAGATTGTTGGGGGAAGGGTGAGGTGGGGTATGGGTCATGGGTTATGCTAAGACAATATAGGAAGCCAAAGTGGCCCACTTCAGCACCCTGAACAGGACCAAATTTTTTTCAACAACCCAGGATATAGCCAACACTATAATAATAATGATGTTAGGTCTGGCGTTAACCTTATCGACCTGCTATAGTTATTCAAACACCTCAACGCATATCATTAACCTGATCCAGTAAAGGGCAGGCTGTCTTAGCATTGGACAGGTCTTAACACTGCGTTACTGTAGTTAGCTTTGAAGATCCCTGTTAGCAGTTAAGTTAACGTCTCATTAAGTCGCTAACTGAGCTGTTTGGATCTGCCCCCTTAGAAGGTAACTGCCATATTGGAAAAAAAAGTGAAAGATTATTTATGTTTTTAAGGAAAAAAGAAAGATTGAAAGCACAAAGGATAGACCCTCTCACTGCCTCAGGGGTCAGGAACGTATCGCAAATCAATGCCTTGATGGTCCCTCTGGGTTAGTCGAACTGCCGAAACCACCAAGTAGAGCCGACAAGGCAGCATATACTGTACTGAAATAGCAAGAACATTAAAGCTATCAGCTATACACTATGTAACACATTCTCTACTAATTAAATGGTTCCAAAAAAAAAAAAAAAAAGTTCTTTCGTTTTGTAAATGTAGTCCTGAAATCCTAACGGGAACAGCTCATTTACACAGATGCCAGAATATACAAAACATGCTCATTTTGTTAAGTGCGGGCTGCTCAGAGATTTTTCTCTTCCATAGTTTAAATAGTACAAAGAGTGCATGAGGCACAGAGGGATATAGGGATTTGCCCAATGCACAAATACGCTGACAATGGGACGTGAACCATAGTTTTTAGGCACTTTTTTTTAAAATGAAGACAGAGGCCAATTTAATAGCCCCGCAGAAGGATGTATATTCACATTGCTTAAAAACAGAAAACTATTATTATTACATCTTAGAACAGGCATTTGATCGGTTTAAAAATGGAAATCAGTGCCGTTTGTACCATTTATTTTACAATGATGTGAAATTACCCTTGGCTGTTTGTTTAAATTATATACAGTATATATATAGCATAGGAACAGGTGGGGTCCTCCATAGCTGAATCGTGCTATTATCAGCTCTGTGGACCCTCAGTTCCTGAGATACTTACTGGTAGAAGCTACCAGTTTTAAATCCAGCTCCAGGGGTAAACAAAATGGATGCCAAATCTCAGGATATTAGGCAGCCATAACATCATTGCTTGCAGCTTCAATCCCCTAAATATACCAGGATACAATACCGGTAACTTCAGTAGTGCGTATCTCGGGAACTAAGGAGGGGGATCCTGCTTCCTTGGGCAAAAAGGTCAACTATTCCAATGATAGGACTAAAATGTTGTCCAGCAAATAATTAGACTAATCATAAATATATTAGTGTGCTTCAGAAATGGATTCTTATTCACCCTAAAGTGAGGAAAGAAACTGCACACTTCTTTGGGTGTCAAAAGATGAACTGATGATTTATTAATGGCAGTATACAGATTATATTGTATAACTGCTCACCATGGCTTCATTATAGGTGTATACCAAAAACTGGATTTTAAGATGTTTGGTGCAAAGATTCAGTGTACCCATAAGACCTACAACATACAGCATTGTCGATATTGCCAAAATACAGAAGGATAAAGTATTATTCTGAATAATGCACAGTCATTGCTGGAATGATAGTTCTACTACCTATTGCGAGCTGTCTGGAGTTTATGATGGAGAGGCGATTTATGGCTTTATTGTGGTCAAGTGCATCAGAGACCTTTGCGAGATCAATAAACATTTCAGCACTTTCTTATTTTCAAGAGCTCTCCCAGTGTAACCTTAATTTCTTCAACATTAAAAGTTTTTGAAGGATCACTTTTAGTCCTTTATACCGTATCAAGCAGAACTTTCACACTGACTCAATGGGGTTTTAGATGAAAAAAAATGATATTCTGGACCTGCAATGGTGCACTGGAGAGAACTATTTAAATGTATGTACATCTTTATTTATATAGTGCCTACAGCTGTACTTAGTGCTTTACAAGAGAGACAATACAGTACAGGGAATTGTAGTGCACCACATAAGATAAGAATAGGAAAGCTCTTCCCAGGCCGAAGAGCTTACAATCTAAGTGGTATGATGGGAAACTTAGAGAGACAGCAGGTGAGGGAATAAGAGCAGTAGATGGCAGGAGTGATGGTGGGTGTGGGACAGTAGCCATGAGTCTAGGCTATTGGAGTGCTTCATTTAAAAGGTTAGATTTAAGGTTTGCTTAAATGGGGGGAGAGGTGCTTGGTGTAAAGATTGTGTGAGGGAGTTCAACAGGTAAGGGGCAGGGTGCGAAAAAGGTTCCAGGCAAGAGAGCAGTAGGGTGAAAGGGGTGGAAAAGAGCCAGTTATGGGTAGAATGCAGGAAATGAGCATGGGTATAGTCAGAGATCGAAGCTGATATGTAGGGAAGTGCAGATGAGTGGAGGGTAAGGAGAAGAACTTTGTGGGTGATTCAAAACTTGACGTGAAGCCAGGAGAGGGATTTAAAGGGGAAATCAGCTGAGTGTTTTGGAAGAAAGTGAAATTATTCTAGCAGCAGAGTTTTGAATAGATTACAATGGAGGAAGTTGTGAGGTATAGAGGCCTATTAGCAGTATGTTACAATAATCCAGACGGGAGAAGATAAGGTCTTGTATTAGAGTTTTGGCAATATTACGGAGGAAGAATCGACACTTTTTAGCCATGTTGTGAATGTGAATGGAGAAGGAAAGGGAGGAGTCAAATGTGACTCCAAGGCAATGTGCTCTGGCGAAAGGATAGATAGCAGAACCATTTACGGTGAGGGAGAAAGGGGATATTGGGCCAGGTTCGGGAGTAAATAGGAGGAGCTGAGCTATAGCCATATTAAGTTTAAAGCAGAGGAGTGCCATCCACAAGGATACAGCATTGAGGCCGAGACTTGAGACTTGTTTGCAGGTGTCAGAGTAGGGGTTGATAGATGTACAGTATCTGCATACTGATGATATCTAAGGCCAAATGAGTTGAAGAGGTCAGCAACTGATAGTGTGTAGAGGCAGAAAAGAAGAGGTCCCAGAAAAGAGCCCTGAGGTACGCCAACAGACGGATCAACAGAAGACGAAAACATGTTGGCAACAGAGACAGAAAATGTGCAATGGGAGAGGTAAGATGAGAACCAGGATAGAGCTTTGTTGCAGATACCAAGAGAGTTTAGAATGTAAAAGAGAAGAGGGTGATCGACAGTATCAAAGGCAGCAGAGAGATGGAGCAGGATAAGTAGAGAAAAAGGACCATGGGATTTGATTTCATGTAGATCATTAGCTACTCTAGTGAGCAGTCTCTGTTGAGTGAGCTGTATGAAAATCAGATTGTAAAGGGTCCAGGAGAGCATGAGAATGAAGAAAGTTAATCATATGGGAGAACACGAGACATCACGTGACGTGGCAGCAGCAGCGCGAAAATACAAATTTCTTGTATTTGTTCTGAACTGGCGCGCCACCGCTCACGGCCGTGCGCGTCTCGACTGTATCAACGTCAGCCTCCCACAGTCAATTATCATTGACGCACGTTAGCGCGCACACTATATTACAGACCTTACAGAGATAGCAGGTGAGGGAATAAGTGCAGAAGATGTCAGTCATTGGCCACTATGGTTGGTGGGAATGCGTGTGGGGAATGTAGTCATGTATGTACTATCAAAACATAATATAGCAATGTAAAAGCAGCAGGACTTTAGACTGCGCAGCAGAAGTGCTGCCAGAAGAAAGGTAGATTTGATGATACTACACATCATTGATAAGACCTCTCCCTATTTATCATGGTAAGAAACAGCACACACGCATCAACTCCTACTCAACTTGTATGGAAGTTACTGCATAACTGCGAGTTACCTGGCTTCACACCACACTAAATAGGGGTGTCAGAGTGTTGTTTCCAGGTGTGGAGGTCACGACTCCTGAAGAGCTAATGCCAAGTAGGAGCTGAACTTAAACAATAACTTTCAAATAGTTTAGCTTTATCAAGGACATGGAGAAGGATCCGTTTTTTTTCTCCCCAGTGGAAAAAGACACCTAAGACAAAGGTCTCACTTTCAGGATGATAGGATTCAGTATTACGTAAGAAAATGCTACTTCACGGAAACGGCTATGGACGCATACACTATACGCTCCGCAAATAATAACACCTGGACCCAAAATAGCAAAAGCAGAATATCAAACGTGTGTGTTTTAAAGCAACAGTTTGCACCATTTTATGTTTTTTTTTTTTTTTTAATAGCTCTTTTCTTGTCCTTTGTAAAGCAGTTTTTTTATTTTATTTTTGTAAATCTGACGCTTCAGGTGATAGAAGCATTTGAAATATTAGGGGTCTAGGTGGCTAAAATGAAGCTCTCCCCAGAGCCCGGTGTAGTCTAAAAGTTGCCATGGTAACTTCAGAAGCTCGAGATTAAAAGCATGTTTTATATCACTAGAAACAAAATTTGTTACAAAAATAATATGACGGAGCAGGACATTCTCCGGGGACAAGACACTGACACGGTATGGAGTTACAGACTTCTGGAGGGTATTGCTTTTTTAAGATAAGAACTAGGTTGGCCACATTTTGTTTTGTTTTTCCCATTTTCAGTTTGTATATGAATGGAATCATGTACAGCTCAACCCCGTTATAGCGCCATCCGTTACAGCGCGAATCCGGTTATAGCGCGGTGCAAGCGTGGGTCCCAATTTTCGTGTGTATGAATACTTTACAACACGATTATTGGTTTCTTAAGTACTTTATTGTACAATGCATACAATTGCACATTATTTCTAACGCGATCCGCTTATAGAGCGATGTGATTCTTTGGATCCCACGCACAGCGTCATGTTTTGAATGAAAAAGGGACCACAAAAGCGATAAAGGGAAGTCCTAATATATGTGCTAAACAGAATCAGTTTGTGATTCTTCACTAACTTGAGGATGTGAAGAGAGAAGAGGTCGAGAACGGCTGCAGAATAAGATATCTGTAGTGTTATGCCCTAGATAAAATTCCCCCCAGATAAATATCACTGCACAAGGAATAACCATGGGTTACATTAATAACAGAGCATTTTAAACACACGGAGATAATTTCTGCAATAATACTTTATCCAACTGTTGAGTGGTCTTCATGTGGTCCTCTGTAAGGTGAAATGGATGTGTGGCTATCAGTGGTATTAGGAAAAAGGAGATTCAAGACGTATTCGTACTTGCTCATATTCCCCAATAAAAATGTCCTTGTAAATGCTGAATTCACTTGTTAAGGACTGATTAATACAAACTGTACTTTAAGGAAGGGGGGCCCAAACTTTCCCCCCTGCACCCCCTACTTGCTCTCCCCCCTCCTTACCTTGTCTTCGGCGTGAAATGACGTCACTGGGGTCACGTGATATCACGCTGCTATGGCAACGTGAACCAGCAGCGTCATTTGACGCTGTGTTGCCGAAGACAAGGTAAGGAAAGTTGCAGAGACCTCATGTGATCCCCCTGCGTTTAATTTAAATGCCTTGGGGAATAGCACGAGGCCTCTGCAACTGCTGTGCCCCCCAGTTTGCCTTAGATCAGGGGTGTGCAAAGCCCACCTAACCTGCATGATGAGTATTGGTGACCTGCAGATATACATATTCTCCACAACCCACAGGCAGCAGAGAGGGTCTCCTGTTGGCAGCTGGGTTGGGAAATAAACCCTTTGGTAGCCTTTTAAACATGGATAAAAACAATCCTACTTACGCCAGGCTGCTTAATTAAAAAGCCAATCCTGGCAACACGTATTTTGTGTTTAAAAGAAAAAATGTATTATAGGTTTGAAGGAGGAGGTCTCCAGAACTGATATCTGTAAATGACTGTAAATTGCTGTAAATTACGGAGAAATCGTTAAGGCTCGATTTATATTTGAATGACATCTATTTTGAAATGTTTCTCTTGAAATGGTCCTCCATGAATACCAACTCATTGCTTCATATAAAAGCTGAAAATACACTACCAAATGTTACTGACGTTAAGCAACATAATCACTTGTTGAAGTATTTCTTGCTGTACTTCAGAAACAAAATGAGAAAGCAGACTTCAGTATCCAAACAAAAAGCCATTATACCCACAAGATGTGAACACGCACCAGAAAAGATTTACACAGTCAAGAGTGACAATAGTGACTGTTTCAGATTTACTATTGCACAGAAACAGAGGAAAGTAACCGAATTTGACTATTTATGGAAAGCTAAGCATTAATCCCAAAGAATTCTCTGTTGCTGGTAATCGTATATTTGAATGGATCACTGTTCAAGTTTTCAATAGCTGTGGACTGCGTGGAAGCATTCAGCATGGAAGCATTCACCAGATATTGGCACACATTCATGAAGCAGTCTTCTGGACAGAAGACATCTTTCAGCGCTGGAAGACACCTTACACCCAAATGACTTGAATGGGCTGTAAGTTGCCTTTCAGCGCTGGGAGGCACCACATGGCTGAAGACTGCTTAGTAAATATGGCCCATAAGGTCTATTCTTCGGGAATGGTCACAAATTAATGAAGATGAGTTTAGTAGATACATTAACTTTGTAAGAGTTTGGTTCATTTCATTGTTGTTGCGGAGGAAGAACATACAGTACACACACCCAACAAATGCAATCAGATTCAATCAGGCAGACTATTCTCCTGGCTGATACCCAGGCCTCATCTCTAGCAAAGAACTATTCCACAAGTACAGCAGAAAGCACATGATGGAATCCTAACCAGCCAAGGAGCCATTAAGTCATGTAGAAATGCTTGAAGGCATAAGTCCTACAGTATATTTGACATCTTAAGATGACTATTGATGGGAAGTAATTTACTTTATCAGCATAAATACAGCACCGCATAAATAATTTGTAAGACTTCAAGCCATTTGGCTGATAAAAACAAGTACCTACAGTTTATACTGTAAAAAATATATATATAGTTGAGGCAGATTTCCAAGCAAGTGTCAAAATGTGCCCTAAGCATTGTGTTATTGATGATCAATACTAATAATAATAATAATAATAATGTGTAAAAACATCCACATAAAGTTGGCCAAAACAATGGACATGCAGTAGAGACTAGAGAAAGATGTGTACAAAGGCATTATATACAAGTATGAATAGATCTATTCATATACAAATCAGTGGCTCAATCATTGTGACTGAACTACCTGTGCGCAAGCAGGGATATCCCTAAAACCAGACCTGCTAGGAGATCGGACTGGAGTTGTGAGCCATGGATCTGGTGGAACACTCCTTAACCAATCACAAAACCACACAGCCCTCAATAATGAACCCCTGGTTTATACAAAGTACAGAGATTGTCACTGCAATCAGCCTCAGCAGCAAGGCACAGAAGAAAGTTCTATAGCCTGCTGGATCCTAACTGAGGATGTTTGTGGCTTCTGACATTGGTGTAAGGAGCAGCTGTGAATCGGTGTTGTGTGTGCCATAGTCTAACATACACCCATCCGGCAGTATTTGGGCAACTCTACAAGAACAGCTGCTCCGTATTCAGACGCCTGGTGCATGTGGAGGACAGAATGGAGCATGAGGTTACGCCACCTATGTCCCTCCTTTCTCCTAATGTGAAGCAGTCTTTAGACTAGGAAGAGAGCTGTGGCGCCGCCCCCTTCTAGATTGTACTGTATCTATCACAAACTATCTGCATGGGAAACAGCATCCAAAATATAGTATAAATAGCAGGAGATTTGTGTTCTCCCAGAGCTTGCCTCAGGACACCTGCACTACAATTTGCCCTCTCCAGTCAAAATCCCTACGTGCTGTATCACTAATTTAACATATGTGCATTGACTGCCGGTTAGTGAGGAGGCGCTATGGGACACATACAGTAAGGCTGGTGGCTCATTATGCTCCTGGTTGAAAGTAGGTGCATCAGTCCTTTCAACACCATCAGCAATGTGCTCTCTTTCTTGCCTCTCTTTCTTTCCTCTTAAGAATACACTTGTTACTCCGTTTATATTTTCTCCTTTAAAACATTTCGGAGCAAGAACAAACAAATCTTATAGACGTGCCTGGCTTCTCCAAGATAAGACAGTGATGGCAAATTGAAAAACGTGCTATTAAAAAATAATAAATAAAAAAAAATCTAAGGCTGTAAAGTATCTGTGTTTGCTTCTAGTCTAAAGGAAAAGCATCAACTGCATTTCTGTATACAACAGACTGCAACTAGTAGATTAAGACACTAGAAATAATTTCAGTAAGAAGCCAGGAGCAGCTTCTTGTTTCTGCTACCCAATTAAGTAGGTGATGTCAAAGGAAGACAGCTTTTTCACAGCTCTATGCAAAATCTGTAGCTTTTCCCAGTTCCCATGTGGATTTAACACTAACAGTGCTAGAGTTTGCGTGAAGACTTCACACTACACGAGGGGTGGGCAACTCCAGTCCTCAAGGGCCACCAACAGGTCAGGCTTTAAGGATATCCCTGCTTCAGCACAGGTGGCTCAGTCAACTGAGCCACCTGTGCTGAAGCAGGGATATCCTGACAACCTGATCGGAGTTGCCCACTCCTGCACTACACAAATTGTGCTTCAACAAAGAAGCCACATGCCGTATTTCATGTGTTTAATTGGCATATATGTTGCCATATAAAGTTCTGCACCTCGGAATACATTAACATCATAAAAAAGCGGCAATGTTATTAGGACGGCAGCACTTACTGCAGTTTGTCATTACTATGGATAATGTTTCCTAATAAATCAAGTTTTATCTGAAGACCAGAAGATAAATACTATTCCCAGTATGAGAGAACCAATGAGTTTCTTTGTCTCCTATTACACACAGCAATTCTTATAATGACATTTTTAATAGACTTGAACAATCATGCCAAAGTTTTTCTAACAGACTCCAAATGAACCTTTTCGCTGCTGGTACTTGAAGAGCACTAGAGCAGCGGTGCGCAAACAGGGGGGAGCGAGATTAAGGGCGGGGGGCGCAGGGCTTACAGAGGCCCCACGCGCTTCCCAAAGGCACTTAAATTAAGTGCTGGGGGAGCTGCAGGGCCTCTGTAATCAATGCTTACCTTGATTCAGCCGGCATCTGGAGACACGTCGCCATGGCAACGCGGCACCATTGGTCATGTGACATCACGCTGCTATGGCAACGTGACGTCATGACGTCCAGGCGCCGGGAATCAAGGTGAGGAGGGAGGGGGCGTGCGGAGAGGAGGACATCCGGCAAACTTTTTTCCTGCGCCCCCCTGCACTAGAGTGCAGGATTGGGGCCTTTATGGGCCTTAATTCTAGCCCCATTTTGAATGCTCAAGATGCTGACTGAAGCATTTTTAAAGGTGCAATCCCATGCTGGCTAAAAAAAACATTTAGTAAAGAATTTAAAAATTTAGGGGGCTCTGTCCATACAAACTCAGCAACATTAAACCAAAGAGGGTAGCCAGCAGAAATCAACCCCATCTCAAAGTCTTCGCTTACCATGTTTACAAACTAACTTTAAACATTATTAATAAAATGTTTAGGCGCCAGGTTCTGATTTAAAAGGCCAGCTGCATCCCATTAAAAGGTACAATCCCACATAGTCCTCAAGTTACATTTCGTAGGGGTCTCTAAATGGGGAAAGTACTTGTCAATCAAGTGTTCTCTTTACTCTTTTTCCTTCTGTACTTATCAGAGCGCCAATAACCACATGCAGCACTTATCTGAGATCTGACTCCAAAAGACTGTTCATGGTCCCAAGGTTCAGCAGAGTATCCGGCCGCTCCGCCTTCTCTTACTATGCACCCCAAAACGGGAACAACCTACCGGAGACTCTCACCAGTTTAAGTTCTTTCAAAACTAAGGCTGTCTCACATTTTAATTTGGTCTGTAACTGTTACATACGCCCATAATATATATTATCTCTAACTGTGCATGCAATGTCTTGTATATAATATAAACCCTGTTCACTTATGTATCTATGTATTTGTAACCGTGTATTTTTTGTCATTTTATCTCTATGCCCAGGACATACTTGAAAACGAGAGGTAACTCTCAATGTATTACTTCCTGGTAAAACATTTTATAAATAAATAAATAATAAAGATCAGGGAACGTGGGGAGGGGACTCTGACTGTACGAGCATTTGCTAAACATACAGTGACATCAGACACAGTGACATCACACACAGTGACATCACACACAGAGAGCAGCCAGAGGAAATAAACCCGCATCAGAAGTCTAACTTTAAAACAAATTAAAAATACCCTTGGTTGTCAGATAAAAAAAATATATATCAATTACCCAGATGAGACCACTTTAAACATTACTGGAATTAGGAGGGATTGCCCCTTTAAATGATTACCCAAGGCCTACCTCAAATAGGTAGTGTGTAAATGATCTGTGCTCACCTCTCCCTAATGGGCGTTATAAACCAATTACAAGCACTTGACAAAAGAAGCATTTGATAGTTTGAAAAGCAATTAAATTTCCAAAGCTGTCTCTTGCAATAAAAAGCACGCACTGCAATGGAGCGTCAGTAAAAGTTGCTGTGTAAAGCCCATCGTTTCTGAATTATCAATCAAGACAGGGCCCATTGAATAGGAAATCTGTAATAACAATGCTGAGGAGGTGAAGCAGCGCTGCTTACCATTAGCAGTAAAAGAAGCATCAGTTAAATTAACATTCCTTATCTTTTCACTGCTCATTACAGTTTGACAGACTTACCCATAGCCTGCATCCAGCTGTCTAGAATCCTGTCACAATAGGAGACTGCCTAATGGGAGCCCCCATTGTAATTACAACTCGGGAAAAGATTTACAACTGTTAACAAAGCAGTATTGGTACAGTAGTGAGTGACCTACTTTACGCTTCATAAGAACAACACGCCTTAACACATCTGCTGAAACACCATTTCCACTCAGCCATTGGGGCTTAAGGGAGAACCCACGGACCCGTGCAGATCATCAAAATAATGGGTAAAAGAAGCATTCATGTCTTAGGTCCTGTGATCCTCTTGCAGATCCCGGGAACATGTTCCCTTGCCTTTCCTTGGCTAGAAAAGGGCTTGCAATACTTCCTTTGCTGAAATGTAACGGCGACGTTTCATCAGAATGGGAGCAGTTGATTATATGTGTGTCCCAGCATTGCATTTGTACATCCGTATATTCCTAAAAGACCGAGTGATCTACAGAAAGTGACGGCAATTTCAAGATCAATATCGTAGCAACTGTATTTAAAGTTGGGAGAAAAGGGTACCTGAATAAATGTGCCATGGTGCTCGGAAACATCAAAGCAGGCTTTCAGCAAGTGCATATATATATTGTATAAATAAGAGCTATCTTATCTGCCTGAGAATGTCGGCTATTCCACCGCTGTCAACTCAAGCTTTGCTATGTAGAGGCATTGTAGCAATTAGGTATAGATAGAGAATCCAAAACATCTCTTGTTCACATCAGGATATGAAAATTGAACAACCCAGTAAAATAAGGACTTTAGCTCCCCCCCAAAAAAATATTTACTTTTTGTTAGAATGAAAATCTAAAACTACAGACGCAGCCAGACACAGTTAGATAAGAATATTGCTTTTTGAACAGATGTACTAGTTTTTTTTTTTTTCCCCAATTCCTCACGGCATAATACATCACACACTTTTATTCTATGAGCAGCTTGGTATCTTTTCATGGACAGAATTTCCCACTAACACAATAGATATGTCTGCCAGTTTTGTTATTGTACAGTAGGCCCTGTTCTATTATAGAGCACTTCAAAAATGCTTCATATACACAATACAATCAATCTGTAGAATCTTGCTACTGCTTCTCTCCTGGAAACACGGCTACTCTGGCACTAATATGCCCTCTTCTACAAGTACGATGCTGTTATTTCCAGGCAGGCTCTGCAGTAGAACAAACAATTAATGCAGCAGTCCCACAATGCAAGAGATAGGAGACTAGGGGAGAAGAATGTAAAAAACCACACACATTTATCTATATTATTATGTAACAATCATTGACTTGATTGGCCGTTACGGCCAGGGTGTGATACCCCGTATTAGTGTTAGATAAATTCCAGCCTCAGTCTCAACCTTTTCTAGGCTATTTGTAATTGATTCGGAGATATTCTTGCCCTCCATTCTGCAGACAAAGTACCAGGGCTCTCAATCCATTGCCTATATTACAGGTACATTCCCACTCAACTGATCTAATAATATTTCATTTTCTTTAATTGCCCTTCCCTTTCACAATGTGAAATCTTCCAGCATTTTTCTATTTCGCAGTGATATTGTTGGCTCCTTTTGTGATTTTCTAAGACTGGTACTATTCCCGGTGGTACTGTATTTTTATTGTACATTCTGTAGCTTGGATTTGTGGCCAAAAATGGCACAACTCTTTCAATGTGTTAAATAACAAAACAGCCGTTTTTATTACTTGTAACTTCAGTGTGTATGTTGATAAGGGCGAATGTGGGCATATGCATTTTTTATGTTAATATTGTGCTTTATACCAAGATAAACGCTAGCGGAGAAAAACTCCTTGCTCGGCTTTCATAAATAGATACTGTAGGCATGTATCGTCAGAAATAGTCAAATGGTGCAAAACGGGAATTAACGTATAGAAATTGCAAGAGTGGAATGCACTGTATGCTGCACTCATTTACCCAAGTGAAAAAATGAATACTGTAGTAGTAATAGTGAAAAATGAACTTTTATTAGGTACAGTATTGATATAAAATAAATGTCAGACTCAAAAAGTCATTGAATAATGGTATTGCACATATATACACACACAATTTCAAAAATATTTATACACAGGTTAAAAGTGTGATTGTTACCTGCAGCAGTTACTCAGATACTGGTGTGCTAATACTAAGTAGAATAGTGTATATAACGTATTCATGAAAAATAAACAAAGTGCGTCTCTTTTTTTTGTTGTTATTACCAATTCACTGAAGGAGTGGCCTGCAATGCATTGCCATACTTAGAGGCATCATGAGGTCGGCTCTCTTAGCATCTGTACAATGTCATAATGCCTATTTGTGACCCTTGGTACATAACCCTCAATGACTTCCTCCCTAAACAACCCTGTTCTCAAATTATTATTAATCAAAGCCATGTTATAATGTCAAATTCATAGTTCATAGTATTTATATGCTCAGCAGGCATTCAGTTCAACAACTTGTGTTCAGTCAGGCACAAGCCACTGCAGTAAGCTCTTTTAGTGTAAATGGCGGCCAGACAAGCCCTGGAGACAAGTCATCGGTCTTGACAGCATATTACTTAATCTTCACAGGTACAAATTTGCTAAGATGTAGCCCCTTGTTGTTATCAGTGGTCTCCCATTGGGAACTGATGAAAGGATGCCTGGCTTTGCTTACTTCAAAGGGTTGTAAGTAGTACAAAGAGTAACAACGGGCTACGGGAGATTACACTCCAACATTCCTCTTTCTTCCAGATCACAGCTGTGCAATAGAGCTAATTACCAAGATACCGACCTTTATTTTTTTGTAGAAAATACACGGATATGGGGAGAAACATGGAAGACGTGTATGCTTTTAATTATTATAGGGTAGAGAATGAAAGGCTGTATTAAACACACACATAAATGTATGTTTTCAAGAACTCTAACAAAGTATAATTGCTTATAATTCCGACTCCTATATGTCACTTCGTACCCGAAGAGCCTAACATTTGGTAAGGTTGTACATTTTTCATCGTTCCACATGGACACAAGCAACACACTGGCAGTGGGGGAGTAGATGTGGATGTGGCTGCTTCACTGAGTGGTATTCCTGTGACATATAAAGGCCAAAGTAGGAAGGTGGTAACCCCCCCACCCCCAAATAACTGATGTGTTACCTTTATTTTTACAACACCAGGACATTACAGGTAGGGAAGAAGACATTTACAAATTAAAAAAAAAATGAGAGAATGGATATAATTACAGGATCTCACTTCGTCTTGGAATTTGATTTATACACTGCTGTAACTCAGGGATGGACAAGGAGGAGAACCAAGCACCTGCCTGGGGCCTGTGGAAGGCTGAGCAGCCCGGTGGCTGTGGGTGGAGATTCCAGCCCTGTATCTGTGCACGAAGACTTCACTGAGCCAGGACCTTTGCAATGTCAAGACATGGAACCTTGGTACCGCAGGTAGACTAGCCCTGTGCCCATGCCATGTCAGCTGAGGCGACGCCATTGCGCACTGAGCATCTGCTGTGGAGCAGTATACAATATAGAAAAAAAACTAGCGCAACCTAATCCAAAAACAGATGGATAATGTCCGTGCACAACAATACAAAATAATAACTAAACTTTCCTGCTGCCAAGGTTGACTCTCTCACCCTGAAAGATATCAAACAAAGTCAAACAAAAATACCTAAAGTGCAAGGGAAAGAAAGAAAAACAAAAAGGGAAACAGTGTGATCCGTGAAGATAAGTGTCTCCCATTTAAAAAAAAGCTGTGTGTGCTGTGCACGCGCATAGTAAGTGAAACTTCTTTGACTTTTGTCACAGAAATTGACTTATAACGCGCGTGCTCGGCACACATGTCAGTCAGTGTATGTGTCAGTCAGATAGTATGTATGTGTGTTAGTCAGAGAGTATGTATGTGTGTCAGTCAGAGAGTATGTATGTGTGTCAGTCAGAGAGTATGTATGTGTGTCAGTCAGAGAGTATGTATGTGTGTCAGTCAGAGAGCATGTGTGTCAGTCAGTGTGTGCATGTGTGTCAGTCAGTGTGTGCATGTGTGTCAGTCAGTGTGTGCATGTGTGTGTGTCAGTGTATGTCTCTCTCTCTCTGTGTTTTGTGAATGTCTCTCTGTGTCGGTCAGTGTGTGTATGTGTGTCAGTCAGTGAGTGTATGTGTGTCAGTCAGTGTGCGTGTGTGTCAGTGTGTGTGTCCTGCCCCCCTCTCTCCTGACTCTCCCCAGCACACTTGTCCTCCCACCAGCACCCTTATCCTTTCCCTGCAGCACCCTTTTCCTGCACCCAGACCCTTTCAGCAGTCCCCCCCCCCCTTCCTACCAGATCGCGGCACAGAGGAGATGGAGGCAGTGTCGGCGGGGGGGAGGGAGGCAGTGTCGGCGGGGGGAGAGGGAGAAGCGCGTCATCGTCAGCTGGAGCCGACTCGGAGGCTTCTGTTGGTGCTGTGGGGGACATGGGGGACGCAGCGCACTCATCACCCCCCTCCTCCCCCCCCCGTTACCGGAGCAGGAGCAGTTCTATGCCTCGGCCGGGGCATGCACCGGGAGGAGAGGCCGCAGGAGATCAGGGCCTGCATAGGGCCCCGGGGAGCAGTGTGGGCTTCAGTGTCCCTGTGAGGAGAGTCATGGCATCTTGAGCGTCGCCATGACTACCGGGCATGCGCAGCATATCAATGGGCGGGGAACGGTGGCAGTTAGAAGTGGCTGTATCTCCTCGGGCTGCGGTCCGGCACCGGGTCTCTGAGGAGTGGCGGCGGCGATTACATTTTAAGGGGGAGTGGCGCTTGTTAGGAGCTGCGGCGGCGAGTAAATGTTGAGCGGGTGGGAGTGTGTAAGCGGCCGTGTGGGGGGGAACAAAGACGATTAGGAGCTGAAACTAAACGGTTAGGAGCGGCGCCGCATGCGATTTGCCAGAACTCAGCCCGGCCTCAACTGCCAGCACTGTGACATCACATCCGTTTCATTTTCTATCCCCACAATCCATTTTTGTCCCATCACGAATGAGGTGCCACTAAAGAAGTTTCACTTCAAAAACATTGGAACTCATAAAAAGTAATCTTGATTGGGCAATTGGCAAAAGATTCTTGTAGATAGAATCCACTTTCTTGCATCCTCTACAAGAGTACTTCTGAAAGTACTTGTGTTCAGCTCAAAGGTATAAAAGGGATAGAGGGAAAGCCAACTTGGCGTAATCCAATTTATAAAAACTCTAAAACATATCAGAGAAGCACATTGCACTGACATTTTAGCAGCATAAAATTTGCATTTTCGAGTACTAACGACTCAGCATGAAGGAGATACAAGATGTGTTCTCAGCACTGTGGCCTCCAGTACAAGTCTCCTCTTGGGTGTCTGGTGCAGTCTACTTCTGTGGTTACATGGTTTTCCTCTTGTCTCTCGATAGTCAGCATCAGGACGGTTGCACCCTTACTCCTGTATAATAGGTCACACTACACATTTCGCTCCAGCTTCTTCAGGGGTATTGATTCAACTTGACACTAATGCCGACTATTGCGAGAGGAAAACCACATGATACAGAAGACCAAGACCAGATGCCACAGAGGAGACGTGTACTGGTTCCACAGTGATGAGAACATATGTCGTATCTCATTCATGTTGTACTCGAAAATGCAAATTTTATGCTGCTAAAATATCAGTGCAATGTGCACCTCTTTTATGTTTGGAATTTTATTAAATTGGATTATGCCACAGTATGTTGTCTTTCCCTCTATCCCTTTTACACCTTTGAGCTGAATACAAGTACATTCAGAAGTACTCTTATAGAGGAAACAAGAAAGTGGATTCAATCTACAAGAACCTTTTGCCATTTGCCCAATCAAGACTACTCTTTGTGAGTTCCAATATTTTTGAAGTGTGGGATCAAACTACTGTATGCTGCTCTTTGTTTTTCTTTCTTTCAATTGCACTTACGGTAATTGTGTGACACTGTGGAGCAGTCGCTGGCAAGAAACTTTCCATTTAGTTCTGCTCAGAAGAAAATGGCCAAACGCAGAGCTGCCATCAGGAGGGATTGCCAGGACCACCAAGCTCCTATCAGAGCTTCTGCCCTCAGAAACCTGTGTTTCTATCTGTCCCCTACCCCTGCTTAACAACCCGACTCCTACCAACCCCTCTAAACCCCATATCACCCCCCTGCTCAACAACTGCACCGGGTGGTGTTCCTGGCTAAAAGCATTAGAAGCAAATGGAAAAGGAGAATTCCAGCAGAGAAAAGGAAAAATAATCCCCCCCTCCCAAAAAAAACATGCCAGATTGCAAAATATCCTGGGGAAAAAGCAGGATAGATGTGTTGATGGATGATGTGAAAGAGATTGCAACTGTTGTGACCACTGAAAAAGGGATGTAGAACACAGAAATAGATGTTAAAGCCCCTGAAGGAAGCTCCTGCAAGATGGACATGGATTTAAAAATGGAAGAAGAAAAGCCTCCTTTACCAGCCATCAGTATCACGATGTTTCAACTTGAAAAATGTCCGGCACCTGTAAATTTATGGTCACTATCTTCAGACAGTTTAAAAACGTCTTTTTTTTTTTTATCGTGTCGCCGTGGTTGAAGTGGCCTGCAGTGCGCTGCTTTCACCAGTGCTTGCATCTTTTAAGGGTTGCCATTACCATATGTAGCCCTGGTAAGAAATGGGGCTATAGTTCTATCCTCCTCCTGGTATAATCCCTGGTAAGGACAGGTTGCCAGGAGTTATCATGGGTTTCCCCCTCTTCAAGCACTGCCCTGAGTGGTGGTGGTAAGTCACCTGACCCTGTGTCAAAGCAAGAGACACGGGGGCGGTGCCTGCTGAGATCATAAAAGAGCAGTGCATTTCCTATTTAGTGTGTGTTCTGTCAGTCTGACAGTAGTGATAGTGAGTTAGGAGAGGAGTGATCAGCTCATGAGTAGAGCTGATCTAGCTACAGTTAGTGAGGTGGAACCAAATACCTCTCACCCTGCTTAGGGGGTGAGGGAAGAGCTAGCCCCACTCTGGATGCCTTTGGTCCAGAGTGGCGGCAGGGACATCACAAGGGAGAACAGTTAGTGGACTGTGCATCAACTGTACCTGTCGGCTGCTGCTGCTGCTGCTGCCCAAGAGAATAAAGAGACTGCTGCTTTTAAAGATAATCCTTGTGTGAGACTGGAATCTCTCATCCCTGTGGGGAAACTCTGTGGTAAGGATTCTACCCCGCATTACTGGGGCTTACTATAGATGGAGGCGCTGCACCATTGAACCAGAACGAAGGCATCCACCCCAGTAACCTGTTCCTGTTATCCCCCATATCATCGCGGGAGACTCAGGCCCTCCTGTTGCCAGCAGGTATGCACTACACAGAGACACCTAGCCAGAACCCAGAACACCTTAGGGGAGCCAATCTGCGATTAAGGGGGGGAAGATGGGCTAGACATATGATTTTCTTTTTAATGTACTGTGATCCCCTCTCTCGGAGTATCCAAGTCCCAGCATTGAGCTGCTCTCATTATTTTCTTCCCTCATGCCAAATGATAGAGAACTCCAAAGGAGTTAAAAGCACAACATGTTACGGGCGTCACTTGTTATTTGTAGGGTTTATTCACCTAGCACGATGAACTAGCGCAGGGGTGGCCAACTCCTGTCAGTTCTCAAGGGCCACCAACAGGTCAGGTTTGAAGGATATCCCTGCTTTAGCACAGGTGGCTCAATCAGCGGCCTAGTCAAAGACTGCATCACCTGTGCTGAAGCAGGGATATCCTGAAAACCTGACATGTTGGTGGCCCTTGAGGACTGAAGTTGGCCTCCCCTGCTGTAGTGTTTTGTAAGCAGCTCAAGAAATAAAGTAGCTGTGATACCAAACAAAGATCCCATCTGAGCTGTGATAATCATTGAATCCTGTAAGAAACTAAAACATGTTTTATTTTATTTATTTTTTAAAGAGTAAGGCCTCAATTATACCAAGAGCTGCAGGTCAGCAGCGCTATCCTGTGACATCACCCTGCGCTGCCGCCGAGCGGCATCTTGGTTATACCGGTGAGACAGAGCAGAGGAGGCTTAGAGGCGTGGCCGTGAGCTGTTCACCCTAATTGGCTGAACCGCTCACGTGACGCGGCCGTCGCCAGAGAAAAACTAATTTGGAAGTCTCCTTCCCAGCCGTCCGCTTTAAAGGTACGGCGCACCGCGACCGTCGCCATGCGCACTTTAATGGTAGTTATGCTTGTTGTTTGGGCGCCGCTCCCCGCAAGGCCGCACGCGTTTTTCAGTATAATCATGGCCTAACTGGTAAAACATATACTTAACATGAATTGAAAAATTTATTTTCTCCCTTTCTCGGTTTTATGCTTATTTTTGTATTGAATATGATTAAGACAGAAAACATTCTACATCATCCACACAAGTTTCCCAAACCAATTACAGTGTCTGACCCACCACAACCTCATCGTGTGCACTGAATGTACAGTACAATTTCAATCGTTACATTTTCCTCCTAGAACTAATTTACTGCAAAATGACAATAGCGAGACGCACATTTTCTAGAATTGAATATGGTAAAACTGTTATCGTGCAGCAGGCATTTTTATAGGAAAGTGCCTTTTTGTTTATGCTTTGCTAAAACCACATCAGAAAAGCCAGAACGAGAAGTAAAATACTGTAGGTTGTTCATCATCAGATAATGCGTCCCACCCCCCCCCCCCCACCCTTCCCCGATCATATCATCTGAAAGAGGAGTGATATTTATTACGTTATTAAAGTATTCACATAAAATGCATATTCAATGGTGGACCGGTTAGAGGGAGAAAAGATGTTTAACGGTGACGAGCTGGAAACTAGTTCATTACCCAGGGCAAAATATACTCTAAATCCAACTCTGCTGTAATTTGTATGCTAACAGTAGCCTTTATATAAAGACAATGCAGATTCCCTGTCTGCTTCAGTCCTCAAAATATAGTAAATACGGCAAACATGTTGACCATTGTAATGAGGTCATAGTGTCTTCAGTTTGTATAATAGGACATATTTAGAAGCAGATGTATTTCTCAAGGTAGCTCGTCTGGTAAAATAACTGACATGAGTCCAAGCGTGGTTGACATTATAGCGATGTTGTCTTTTCTTCCTGGTCCTGTCTCAAAAGTTTGAGTTGAATAGTTGAATGTTTGACATACGTGTGAATGAATAAATAATTAAGAGACCTCTTCTTCTGCAGGGGATCATGTATTTTTTTTTGGCTACTCATCTGCCCTGCCAAACATATAAACCCTGGAACCTGCGCAGGCGGTGTTGGGATTAATCCGTGTTTTCCCCTGCAGTATGCTGCTCCCTTGAGTGACAGGGGGTGGGGGGGGGGGGGCTAAGCCCTGTGTACTGCCCAATCAGGGGCTCAAACCTTGGACCCTCCCCCGGGGTACTTAAGGGGCTGCACAGCCAAATTTAGGGAGTTCTCTCCCCTGAGAGAGTGTTCCAGGGAGCGTGGAGTCAGGGCTCTGACCACCTCCATTCCCTCAGAGGGAGGGAATGTAAGTAAACCAGTTATATGCTGTATTCATTGCCGTTGATGAATAAAGCGTTCCAGTTATTTTATATACCCTGCCTGAGACTGCAGTTAATCAGGGGGTAGCAGAAGAGGGTTCTCCTGCAGGGATTTCCTCCAGCACCCCTCTGCAAGAGATAGAGGCGCAGCAACAGTGAGAAAGAATCAACAATCACCCCAAAAGCCTGTCCTGTCTTCCCCACTAGCACCGGCGGAGACACAGCGTTTCTGTGAGCCAGCAGGTAACCAGCACCGTGTAATAGTGTAATCTCCCAGAGGGCGAGGGAAAACATGTTACATCATTGTTGGACCACAGTATTGATTAAAAAAAAAAGTACAGTATCTTATTTTGGATTCAGAGAGAAGTTCAGAATACAACTTTCAAGAGTTCAGGACAGTTGCTTCGATTCACAGGCTTATTGCAGCCATTTATAACGATAAGACTAGATGCCACAATGTTCAGCCACTGTAATTGAGAAACAAGCAGAAGTATTACAAAATCTGTAATGTGACAAATTCACAATGCGAGAATTCACCACACTTTTATATTCCAGCATGAGATGCCACTTGGATATGGCCTAAGCAGACACCCATAACACTCACTTTACTTCTGCTATAATAGAATTAGAAACATTTTACACTGAGCAGTGTAGAACGGCGACTATAGACAGAGTTTTAGAGAACAGTAAAACACCACTACATGACCACCATAATAAACACTAACAAAATGATCATACCATACGACATAAACCTATATATTATTATGCTGCCTAAGGGGTTTTCATTTCTAATTCTTCGTCAATCCCTCGCAATTGAGGATGATTGTCTGCAATGGTTCTCTCATCAGTGGGTCTGCAGATGGCTGAGGCTGATAACGGTATTGACAGAGACTGTTGGACACATTTTTCCGAGCTGAATTATCATAGCACCAAAGGGATTTTAATTTCTGCATGCATGCATATAAAGCCTCTTCTTGCCTTATGATAAATTGCCCGGCTTTTTTGATTTGGGTAAATGTCCCTGAGAAACTAAGCTGTGACGACCGAATAGATTGATTTTGTGCGGACCAGGGCTAATTTGAATTCATGTCTCCTGAGAAGTAGGACAACTGTGCAATTTATGCCTCCTTTATCGCTGCTCCGTTGCTTGGCTCGTCGGAATATCATTATGTGTGTAATCAATCCCTTTTCTGAGATATATTCCTCTGTTGTCATTTTCTTAAGTTGGAGAATGCTTTAGCAAACCTGTCACAGCTGAGCTCAAAAATGTCCGTGACCTGCTAAAGTGTGCTCGAGCCATGAGAACTGTGAGCTGAGAGAGCAAGATGAGAGAAGCCCAAGAATGAATCCCTTCCATACATGATACAAAGCGGATGATCGGGCTGTTTTCGGATGATATCGGCCATAAACGGCCCGAAAAGATTGTATAGACGAAGGCCCAATTAATTAAAAGGTGCGAACCTGTGCACATTGTCTTTGCTCGGTGTGGCATCTAAAAAAAAAAAAAAATGAAATAAAAATACAATATTCTAACATACGGGTTTCACTTGTGGCCCTCTTTTTCAATCCACCTGTGACTCCAAAGACGAACATGGCTACATATATACAGCAGTATATGTTATTTCGCCTGTACTCATGTGAAAACGTTAGTTTGAGTGTCACTGCATCAGTGTGCGATTTGCTACTGTTTTCATGCGATTTGAAATGCACAAAAGTGATTTTGTGTGAGTTGCACCTGGATCAGTATCCTAAGAGCGTGACCCCCCCCCCCCATCTTTCTGTTATTTCTAAGATCATGTTTCTGGGGGCTCTATGTTGGAAAATTATCCTGGGAGCGTATACCCCATGTCTGCTATCAAGGGACAAATCTGTTACAGTGTATGTAGGGATTTGTGCACCTGGCAGACTGCTGACCTTCTAAGAGGGTCTAAAAGGAGAAAGAAAAAGGAACAGTCCCATGATTGTATGTGCCAGGGACCTTGTGTACCTTTAAGAAGTGTTCTGGACTGTGCTATGGACTTTAACATCTAAATCTATGACATGGGCTGTTCTAAAATGGCGGCCACCGCATGGTTGCAGGTCTCTTGCTTTCCAAAATGGCGCTCCCGCCAAGAGGAGTGGACTGCGTGGTTTGCAAACATAAAGTTGCAAGCTTTTGCAAAAGCTAGTTGCATCCTTTCGGCGCCAAACTCTGACACCGCCCAACAAAGTAACTGGCTCAGTCGGAGCCAGGCCCTCTTTCCACCCAAACTGCCCTACCTCTTATTCCACCCAGGGGAGGGGCAAACAGCGATTCAACCAATCGGAGCCTACCCTTGCTGGGGCAGGAGTCTGTGATTGGCTGCACCCTTCTCAATCACCTTTGGTGTGAGCAACAGTGAAGAGTAATTACACAGTCTCTCTGTTAAAACTCTCCAAATGGCTACCAGCGCCAACAAGGATGAATTGGAAGTCACCAATCATACTCTCCTTGGCGGTTACTAGGTTGTCTGGGTGCATGGCCAGATACACCTACGATGCCTCTGCCCGCATTGCCGTCTACCTGGAGGCAATGTCGGCCTCGATGCACAGTGCTCGCACTGTGGCACCTTCTACCTATGGCCTGCCAGCCCGGTGCCAGCGGAGGTTTGCGTGCCCATGGCTAGAGCCTTTGGTGCAGCTCACACCAGTTTTTCTGTCATGGACGATGCGGGCCTGTGTGCCCTAACCATTGTGCTCAGATGCCCAAGTGGTTCCGGTGCCAATGCTAGCTACCAGCCTGGCCCTCATGCCATCTGATACAGGTTCCCAGGACCTATACACCGATGGGTCTACCATGGGCCCGTGCGCCCTGCAATCGATGATCCCAGGACTGGGATCAATATCTACAGAGGATATTGAGGGTGAGTGGACTGCCCCAGGGGTGTCGGATGTGAGTCCCCAGGTGACCGCGGAGCGGGGAAGCTCCATAAGACTGGTCGCCCAGGCGACTGACTCTCCCCGACATCGTGACCTGGTGAAGGTGTCCCCACCCGCTGCTGCGAAAGATGTGCCACGCTGTTCGGAACCTGCAGAGAAGGAACCGTCTCCTACCTGTTACTTGCGACCTCGTTCCAGGACGGAGTCAATCAGAAAGATCTCCGTGATTGAGGAAAGTGACGCCGCTGTTCCGGGCCTGTTTGTGGAGGAATCCGGGGACATCTCTTACCCGAGTACTGATGAGGTTCCTGCTCCTTTCATGTTCATAGGGTCCGGTGGCGGCCTACTCTGTAGAGGTGCTGGGTGAGGCCTCGTCTGGTGCGCTGCAGGGTGACGAGCTTCCGGTCCAACCAGAAGTGACGTCATTGCTGCCAACGGACTTGAGTCTTCCCGGTGGTCTCGCAAGACTGACGCTATTGGATGACATCACCAAGATGGTGTTGGCGAATCAAGTGGAACTTCCTGAGATACCGCTAGCTCCAACAGTGGTGAGCTCAGAGATTATCCCTGCAGATGCTCCCTGCTACGTGGCCCAATGTCAAGGAAGGGGTCCCCACATCACTGACCCCATGCCACTGTCACCTCCGTGGAGCCACAGCAAGCACACAAAATATGGACAGGCTATAAATTCTGCTATGCCCCTGACACCGGCCCCAGCTACCTATGTCCCTTCCCAGGCCCCTGCTCGCGACAGTGCCTGTGGGAGAGAGAGGCCAGCGAGGCCTTCATGGCTGGCTGGCTTAGAAACATCTAAGGCTTCACATTAGAAGAGCCAGCACCATCCAGAGACCTGGGATTCTCTGAGAACCCTGCATCCGCTGTAAGGATAAGAACTACAGTGACTGCCTAATAAACCCCTACTGTTCTATATACCCCTGCCTGTTTTTTCAGTCTGTTGGGCAGGGGTGTATATGATTGCTTTGGTTGGGGACTGCCTCCAGAAACCATGGAGTACACTGAAGCTGGAAGCGCTGAACACCAGATAAAGAACATCAGAGGTCACCAAAAGCCTGTCCTGGTCTCCATCCATCGCAGACAGCTCAGCTCTCCTGGACTCTCACAGATACTGCTTCCGCTACAAGGTGTTGTGTTGCGGCATATCTCCCAGAGGGTGGGGGTACATGTGTTACACTTAAAATATTTTTCTAATACTACTGTATATATCATTTTTTTTTGCTATTTATTCTGGAGTGCCGTACTATAAGTCGTTTCCTTTCCATATTTGAAAGGCAAGAAGAAGGTAGAAACTGGCTCTTCCAGCAGTGTTAGTTTTATAATGGTTGGTTTGACATAATGGGATGTTTTATATCATTACTGCATACAATCTGATCCTGCTGTATACAGCTCAAGATGACAACGACAATTTCATTATAGAATACTACACAAACAGAAGTCACGGAGGTGCATTTTTAGAAATTGGCCAATCTTCTACAAAACTGTTTCCCCCTTCAGTTTAATCAGATTCTGCCTTCGGAAGCAATATACAATCTTGATAAAAAGTTTTGAAGAAGTCGTCTACATGATGACTGAAATTAGACCCACCAGAAAGAAAGCACATTTCCAGAGAACAGCTTGTCAGAAGTGTATGTACCCATGGATTTACTCACATGGCGGTTATTTTATAAGGAAATAAAACGTATAAAATAATAAAAAGTTGAGTGTATTTTTTTCAGTTCTCCAGTAAACCATAGCAGGGTACCATGACAAGCTAATGCACACCAATTTGACTGCCCCATGCTGTGTGCAGATATAATCTAAGGATTACTAGACATGCTTATTTATTATTTGGCAAGCTATACTCTTCTTGATAACATCATTGGTTTGACCATGGATCTAACACAGGCTTCTGCTTTAGATTTCCTTTTTTTAGTAAATACTGTAAGTATCTCACGTAAACACCATGTGGACAACGTCTTTATTCTCTTATAAAGCAGAGTCTCGGTACCTGAACTGGTTGTTGGAGTAACTGGATTCCAAGTACAGTAGAGATGCATCAGGTATGTTAGGGAGTATTGCAGTATTGTGCAGTATTGTGCATCAACATTACCAATGTATACAATGGAAACTCTGTGGTATTCCGGGGCTTGCCTATGTATGTGGAACATTCTGGGTGAACAATGAAGCCTGCTACATCGGCACTCGTTTTTATAGGACCAAGATGTTACCACATGGAGGAATCTATGTATAAAACGTCGCAAATTGCATTTTTGCGAATACAGTAATCTCCAATTGAATTGCGTTCATATGCACCTATGTACCTAACTAATTTTATTTTTTTCAATGAGACCCAGGCCGACTTCAAAAAAGCATTCAAATAAAGCCTATTAATGGACACGCTAGGCAAAAGATACAAAATAATTATTAGCGACGTCCTATATGCTTCACTGTTTAATTCACTATAGGAAACTTTGGAGCACATTAAAGCCCTGATGAAGAATCTTACAAGCTTATTAGAAGCCCAAATTATATTTCCTACAAACTCCATTGGAGCTCTGATGAGGGTTCCTACAAAGCACATCAAACAAAGCTGTGGTGCAGGTTTCCATATATCTGAGATACAAGCACAGGCACGCTTTTACCGGCGTAGGTTAACTTTGCACCAGCGTCATTAGAGGGTACTGGATGGTGTATAGATTAATCCCAAACAGCTGAAATGGGGTGGTGCACGCAGGGAAAATGATAATGTATTGACTAGGATAGAGAAGAATCCCCTTATGCGGCACTGAGAAACACATAGCAGTGTTTAAAACTTAAACTTTTAATAGTAAGGTTAAAATATAAGTGTTTGGGATATAACAACGGCGATAAACAAACAACATAAATAGTTTAAAAACGGAGAGTAAATGCAAGAGCGTTTTGTGCTTCAAATAAATATTGGTTTAGGTGGGTCTATTTAGGTGAGTAATGTGAACCCTGCCCACACATACAGCACAATGTAGTTCTACTGGTATATAGGTTTGATACATTAGTCTCCTGCCTCATGCATACTCTGTTACTATTTGGTCAAATGAACTGTTGCTTAAGACTATGATGCTGGAAACCTTCCCTATATATGCATCTAGTAACTAAGAGCTATCCTTTCAGTATCAAAAAGTGGATACAAAGTATGACCACCAAAAGAATAGTGCTATTCTCATATAATAAGGTCTAGCTATATAAATTATCTTCAACTTAAAGTTACAACAATGATGCTAGAAACTGTTCCCTATTTCTGCATCTATTGCCTGTATAGTATATAAGTCTAAGGACATAAGTGGCTTGGTACTCGGTTTCTAATGCTGCATCTAGTAACACAGGGTAGTGGGCAGGTATAATTACCTCCCACCACTAAACAGGACAAGATTGCCTCTTTAGTTGGGTGATACTCGGAGTAACACTTAAGGTAAGTAACTCCTGATGTGTCCACTCTAGTATATAGCTTAATGCACATTAGGAGACTACTGTAGTGTAGATACTGGATGTGAAATGAGAACTCAAATAGCAACAGTAAACATGAGTATACACGTCAGAGCGTTCTCGCTGTCCACGGCTGCAGTCTCCGAAACGCACTGACTACCAGGACGCCCTTGCCTCTCCTATAAGCCAACATCCAGTATCTACCTAGTCTCCTATTGTAAACCAAGTCGAGGTTTACAACAAAAGATGTTTCAAATAAACAATGGAACAAACAATTATAGAGTTATAGAGGCCCAGCGCTCTCCCCCAGGCAATTCCGATTAAATGTTGTGGGGGAGAGTGGGGGCCTCTGTAATCGCAAGACTTGGCGCAATGGCACCGACTGCACCACCTTCATGCCGGCCCTGAGGGTAGGAGACAGAGTAATGAACCCCTCTCCTACTAGTGAAGATACGGTTTAAAAATGTCACCAGAATCATGGTTAACCATGATATGAATTAAAACAACACCTTTATAATGTAAAAAGCAATGTGCGTTCTCAGGATGGCAATGATGCAGCTGAAGAACAGTTGTACCTGATTATAGTATGAAAATAGACTGTTTTGTTTAAAAGCAACAAAGTTCCTAGCGCCCATCTTTACCATCTGCATATATGCCCAGCCTGAACAGATCATCACTACTGACAAACGTAATACACTCTGAGTAGCCAACAACACAGACATCTATGTAAACTCCCTTATAGCCGGACCGGGAGGGATACACTGGGATTTGCAAAACATTTCTTGCACTCTTTTTCCAGAAGATTGTGGATCACTGACCATCTGCTTCACTGTAAGGGCCTGGCTGTAAGGTAAGATGCTCATAGTGTGTGGAGGGTGACAATTAAATGGGTATAATATATTATTCTTACCTGTCGATTTGATGTAAATGTCTGTACCGAGTATGCCTTATGTTAGTGTCACAGTGCTATCAACCAAGCAAACTTTTCCAGGGTCATTGGTGGCTGTAAATGTAATTGTCAGTTGTACCTCATTAAGATATCTAAATGCAAATGCTTTCTCACTCTCTTGCCTTGAAACAGACATCATCAACGAACCCGTGCCAGCAAACACGTTTTTTGCATTAAACTAGGATTGTTGATGTGTGTTTATTCAAAATGCACCAATAATAGGTTGGCAGAGAATGGCACCATGTTGGACCCCATCGTGGTTCCTCATTTTTGAAGATAGAACATAATGCCAAATTTGCAGTATTTTGTAGTGAGAACCAACATAAAACATTCTTCAATGAGCTTAAGTAAATCTGTCTCAAGATATGCCCTCAAATATTGGAGTACTGTCATAATGCCTACATTAAGTGTGATTGTGGTATATAAAAATTATACATGAAAAAACTGGCGCATCCCTTAGTTTAGGGTGTTGATTTTATTAAGGAAATCTCTTGTAGCCCCCCTACTTGCATTTTCTTTCCTCATTGGCCCTGGTGTGATAAATGTGTCTGTGTATATGAGCTGACACCTTTACCACAACAAGATTTGGTTATGACGTACTGGCCCATATAGGCTAAGCGGTGCTAATTCATACAACACCTTATATTCCTATGCACTTGAATAGGCCATAAGAGGTCATCTGGCGCTGGATGGTGTCTTAAGGCAGAACAAACACTTCATAAACATATGCTATTGTCTTTGTTTCCAAAGAGCACAAATCTGTCTTTTATCATGTAACAAAGTTTGAGGCAGTTTGTATCCCGTGGAAGGTACATATACGCTTCATTTATTTCTCCATAAGACTTCCACTTTAATACAGCTTTGTTTAATAGAGCACTGCTAGACCATCTGTTTAAGAACTGATGTGTTGATTAAGACATAAATGTGATCTTTAGCCTTATATAACATTATGCTAGGGTTTTTGCAACCTACTGTGTCTAAGTGACACTTTGTTATTTTGCTGTAATGTTACAGTATTCCTATAACGGAGGAATATTTATTTAGGGGAAAAAGGGTTATTGATTATAACTCTGTGTCAATCTTTACAGAAATCAGTGTTTGTCAGCATGCTTTACTATAGGCATGCTGTTGTAGTAATGGTTGAGAGCTTTATTCCGGCTTATTAAATATACTACATTAGAAATTATTCCCTCCTCTGTCAATTTGCTCTTATGTTTGTATCTGCAATATCAAAATGGTAGGCGCACTCATCCAAATAAGACAGTTCCTCAGTCCATATCATGTATGAAAAGACAGACTAAGCACAACGTTTCAGGGTATTAACCCTTCCTCAGGTGTAGTACGTTGAGAGAGCTCTGGACTTGTCAGGAAAAGGCGGCATGACATAAGGCAGAGGGGCCCCACCCCTTAAAAGGTGCTGTCAGGCCAGGGGTTAAGGAAGGGGTACTTAATGCAAGGGGGAGGGATCCTAGCTTCCTCCTAAAAAGAATTGTTGGGACAGCACATTAATCGTGTTTGTCTGATTATGAAGTGGAGCCATTTGGCGTAGCTTTTTTCCTGGCCTTCTTTGGAGCTATGCGAATTAGCGAAATAATGAGCACCTCAAAGAAAGGCGGGGGGGGGGCTCCTTCATTTCCAATACACAAGGGTGGAACAGCAGGGTCCTGTTTCCAGTTTAGAAGGGTTCTGTAAAGATGTGTAGAGATAGTGGAGGCTTGGTGACTTGATAATACAGTCATTCTTTCAGAACTGGTGCGGCGGCAGTTATTAAAAAGTAGGGTAGGTGGTTATCGGGGCATTTTAAGAATGATGTTAGACCCTGTTGTCACGTGAGACCAGGTTTATTGTACACCTTTGACCAGGATTATATATTGAGCAAAACAAGATAATTAAATAAATTGAGATTTATTCGCAGAAATAGCCATACTGGAACACGAAATACAGATGAAAAGTGCACTTACTGGGAGTCTGGGGGTCCAAAATATGACTATTCTAGGTGCAGGAAACTCTAAATAAGAGTTTTACCCTGACCGGGACTTAGCCCGAAATCTCTGCTTGCTGACATCACCGGAAAGGCAAAAACACATAAAATTCTTTAGTAACATGTTACAGATAATGCATTTACAGTTTCTGGGCTCAGAAGCCCACTCCTGAACACCAATATATGGATCAGGGGTAACTATTCATGGGATTGACCTTTATTGAGAGCCTGGTTACCCCCCTATAGTCGCACCTGTGCAAACTGTTAAAAGGTCCAGTTGATTTTGTTATTTGCTTTTGTTCAGGTCAAGCCCCTCTGGAAGTCTGACTGTGCGGGGATTCTTATGTTCACTGGGCAGGTAAGCAAACTGAGCATAGGCCAGGGGGAAGATAGTTTGGTATAAGGGCCAAGATATCTTGGGTGGGCAGCAGGGGGATGCGTTGGGACCAACTGTTGCCAGAGTTATTGCATAGGGAAAGGGGTAGGGCCTCTCCTGATATCATTTTGCTGTATGTGGGGAGAAATGATTTGGCAGCAGAACCCCATAGCTGGATTTAATGTGGAACATACGTGGGACATAGGGCGGATAGTGAGCAAGGTTTAATCAGTGATGATTCTGGTCAGAAGCATCTCCTAGATTGCGCTGGCGTGGGGCAAGGAACGATGCAGTGGTAGAACAATCCAGGAGGAAAATAAATAAGACTATGGCGCATTCATGATGAATTTATGGGGAGTTGCAATAAGGCATAAGGACTTGGAAGGGGGTCTGAAAGGCCTGATTCGAGAGGATGATGTCCATCTATCGGATATCAGGAATGATATCGAGATTGTAGCCTGGCTTGCAAGGCCAGTTTAAGGCTTGTTAAATTACGTTGCTTGTGGCAGGAGTAATGTTAGTTTTTGAGGGGGCCTCAGTCAGTATTGGCTACTGTAGGGAGGTTTCAGACCTAGAAATATTTTAATTGGGGGAGGTGGTACTATTCAGCTCGATCATTGTTTGTTTGGCTTTGCTCAATTTATTGGGGTCACAAGGTTTAGGGAAGTACCTTTTGTCCTTCTGGACTTGAGAGAACGGGCCTAAGGAAGGAGTCTTGACCCAAAACTTTGCCCCATACCTTCCCCTCCCCTTTTTTTTGTTCACTCCTACTCTCCCATTGTGGTTTCTCCTTCCCCTGTGTTTCACCCTCCCCCCCCACGCTACATTATTTAGGGTCCATTATTGTATTTTCGCTTGTGCGGCATTGTTCCAAGTCTATAACATTTTTGTTTATTTCATTAAATCTTCTTTTTGGCATATTTCTGCTTTGACCATTTTTCCATTTGTCAGTGAGTGCTGGAACACTTCAGTATATACACCCTCTAAATATACCTACAAGATACTTTTTCTATTGAAGATGAACAGGAAGTGCATGGTGAAGTATTATTGTGGTGGATTTATATATCAAAAAGGCACCGTGATCCTGCAAGTTCCACAGGCCCATAGGAATCTGCAACGTCATCCCATTGCTATGGGATGACCGTTTAGCCTTATCAGTGCCTAGAAGCCCCAGGCTCCTGACCGATCACTTAATTGCTATGTCACTGCTGTGATGTGAACAGAACAGGAGGGTCCTGTGGAGATGTGAACACAATTTCCCCGCAGAAAAGGCCTCTAGCGTGCCAGCTATCATGACATAGTACAGTAGCTACTTCATAGGGCATCCTAAGGGTTAAGTGTCCAGGAAGTAGCACCTGCAAATAATTATATCGGGAGCCATGGGATCCCTGGAGCTGAAAATAGCGCACTTCAGTTCCAGGGAACTCGGTTTAAAGACTTTAAACATTTTTTATAATACTGAAAATAAACAGGATTGCTGATTTAAAATAATATTTACAGAGTAAGCCAGCAGAAGTGTGTGATACTGAGTCAGTCCTTTCACCCACGTAACTTTTTCAACCAAACAGAAAAACAACGTTATTGTCAATATAAAAGATATGTCCTTGTTCATTCGCATGCGTTGCAGTTCTAACATTTTTTGCACATCTTTCTAAACATTATTTTTTTTTAACTCCTAGTAACTCAGTTCCCCAAGAAATGGGTACAGCAAAAAAACATTGAGATTGTGAGATCTGGTGTCTCAACTTTTTCCTCCGGGTCTTTGCGGGGCTGGTGCCAAGACAACTGGGAAACTCATCACTTATTTGACATGACCGAAGGCTGAACTTAACACGAGACTGAGAAAGTTCTAAAATACTTGCTGAACTTAAGCCCCCAAGGTTTCACTGGCAGGAGCGGAGTTGATTTTACTATAATATAACCTGGGAGCATTAGGAATTATTTAACTGGAAATATACTTCAGCGTGTACCACTTTCAGTGATACTGTGTTTGACTTAGTGAGTGGTAGGTAAATTAAGTTAATAAAAGGTTCACTGCTCGAGCCATAGCATACCCCCCAATGGTGTTGGACACAAATGAAAAGGATATATTTGAGTTTCAGTCGACATAGTACATTAGGAGTTTAACAACCTGTATGTTTGATATTTAAACAAACACTAAAACCATAATGAGGAATATTTATATGCTGCAAACTGCAGGTGCCACAGGTCAGATCCGAGGGAATCACATGCAGATGTTGGACTGCAAATGACCCTCTAATGGTTTATGACAGTCTATGTATCCTATGTAAAAATGCCTCCTACACAATGGACAGACTTTCCAATACCTTTGTATATATGCACATAAAACAATTGTCTATTGTATGGTGGATGCCATCATTTGCAGTGAAATGATCAAACGTGGGTCACATTCTCTGCAGTGCACGGAGAATGGCAGCCCCGGAATGGCTGGAGCAGAAAACATGCTGTTTAGTCAGTTTCTGGCATTGCAGTTTTATCCAGTCACCCCCCTCTGTACCAATGCGGCTGCCAATTTCTGCTCAGGCTGGTTACGCTTTAGAGATGCTTTCTGTTCTGAGAAGGCTGGTGGCATAAGACATTTTGCATGCTCAGTCGGTTAAAAGATTCAGAGACAAGTGTTCTAGTATGGATGCAGGGAGATTAGAAAAGATATTTAATTCTACCGATGGGTCAGTACACACAGCACGTTAGAGACACAAGTGGCTGCAAAGAAATATGTATTTAAGTATTTAACTTACTGTATGCAACAACAAAAAAAACAACAACAACAAACGCCACTGTTACACACGGTAATCTGTTACACACAAGACCCAGTGCTCTCTAGGTGCTCTGCTATTTATTCATTAAAAACGCACTGGGTGGGTGGCTTCGGTCCCAGAATGCTTAAGCATGTGGATATACTTCCTACCTGTGCTACTTGAGCTATGTACATACACATCTGTGGGATCTAGGGCAGGGGTTCTCAACTCCAGTCTTCAAGACACCCCGCCCCCCACCCCCACCAACAGGTCAAGTTTTCAGGATACCCCAGCTTCAGCACAGGTGGCTCGATCTGTGGCTCAGTTTTTGACTGAGCCACTGATTGAGACACCTGTGCCGTAGCTGGGATATCCTAAAGACCTGACCTGTTGGGGGGGGGCTTGAGGATTGGAGTTTAGAACCTCTGATCTAAGGAATATATCACATTATGTCGCTGTATCTTCCCAATATATTGTGGAATAAGTGATATAAGGCGCAAAACAACAATTAAATAGTAACAATTGTGAATAAATCTATAAGAAGTGAAGTGTGATGATTAAAGTCCAACAACCCAGCTCAAACCTCACTGGTGGGACCTGTTTCACGGGTTCCAAAGATTCAAGTATTTTTCTCAAACATCCAGGGGGAGCATATGGGGAAAGAAATAAAAATTTAAGTGCAGACGTTTCTATAAAGTGGAATGATATAGTCTTGGCTCGTATAAATGTGTTACTCACAAGATGTATGAGTTAATCAGGCAATTGGCAAATTGGGTTGCCACCCATCTGTGTCTGGACCCCCCTTGTTAGAGATACCGTCAGCAGGATGATGTATATATAATAGAGAGAGAACTACATAGTGCGATCAAAAAGGTACAACTTTATAATTTAAAAAACGGGTCAATAAAATGCGCACTTACAATGTGCCAGTAAAAATCATGCATGTATCTCACAAATTTTGGACTCAAACGCGACCCGTAGCTGACCAACCCTGCAGCCGTGACGTCATCTTCCTGGACGGGCGCCGTGAGGGAGGCTCTGAACCAGCACACAGATTCGTGAGAGAAAGCCAGCCAAACACCCGAGGGAGGCGGTGAGCAGTTCGGGGAGCTTCTACTTTCTCCATTTGTGAGATACATGCATGATTTTTACTGGCACATTGTAAGTGCGCATTTTATTGACCCGTTTTTTAAATTATAAAGTTGTACCTTTTTGATCGCACTATGTAGTTCTCTCTCTATTATATATACATCATCCTGCTGACGGTATCTCTAACAAGGGGGGTCCAGACACAGATGGGTGGCAACCCAATTTGCCAATTGCCTGATTAACTCATACATCTTGTGAGTAACACATTTATACGAGCCAAGACTATATCATCCCACTTTATAGAAACGTCTGCACTTAAATTTTTATTTCTTTCCCCATATGCTCCCCCTGGATGTTTGAGAAAAATAGCTGTATCTTCCCAAGACATACTCGAAACTGGGATGTAAATCTCCTTGTGTCTTTCCCAGTTAAAGCATATTCATAAGAAGAAACAAAAAAAAGAAAGAAAAACTGATCCATTACTGTTATCCAATATACTGTAGACCAACTCTGAGTTCCCCGCTCCCTCGAAGGCACGGCAGCTTGTTAACTAGAGCAGCACAAAAGGTCTATTCAGAGCTAATAAAGTTGAAGAAAGAAAGAAACGGTGAAACAGTTTTAATATCTCCTCCAATTTTGCGGCGACATAGAAAAACTTGTGCGGCCATCAGAGTTGATATAAAACAACTATGAAGAAATCCCATGTTTGTTATTTTTTTAATTATTGATATCAAGATCACTGCTGAAATAATTGTATGCATAATCTTTATTTATATATAGCGCCCACCGTGTACGTGACACTTTACAAAAAAGACAATACAGTACAGGGACTTATAGCTTATAGCACAATAAGTGCAACCAGCAAAATCGTGCAATAGGAAATAGTAGTAATGATGAAGTTAATAATGCATTCCATGCATGAAAAGACATCC